>NC_028361.1:7943942-8004938 GCF_000741045.1 Vigna radiata var. radiata | reverse complement strand
AATATCAATTATAATAATTGATATTTAACACTAATAATTAAATTAGATAAAGGGAAAGTAAATATACAAGAATTAGCTAATAAAGGCTCCAATTTCAAACTAATTATTATAATTGATATTTGGTAGTTGATGGTTAGAGTTTAGCTTGGCTTGGAGTTAGTTTTAGGGGTTTGGAATAATGAGATTCCAAATTAGGAGGTTTGCAACATAGAGGATGATTTGGGGGCTGTCATAGAGTCATTTATGACTTGTTAGGACTCTTAGTTTACAAAAAATTCAAGTTAGAAGGTGTTGTTTTGAGTTCAAGTCTTTTGGAGTTGTCAAATGGTTGAGTGCACCTAGTTGCGAGTCTAATGATCAAAGGAGTACTTTACTTTAATTCTAAATACGATTTTCCATAAATTATAAGGTGTAATAAACCCATTTGATCATTAGAATAAAGCTTAAGTGCATCAAAGACTAGTTTTGAAGGTGTGCAATTTGTTTTCATGGGGCTCAGGCCCCTAAGCCCCCTTTTTGCGCAAGCTTTGGGCTTGACCCCCCCTGGGCGCCCCTTAGCCAGATTTTGGGCTCTTCAGTTTTAGACCGTCCTATGTTTTCTGGTGCACTGTTTTGGTTTCTTTGATGCATGTGTGAAATTTTATCATGAGTTTATTAGTGATGTATGCTGTGATAAGTTTACTTGTTTATGGAATGCAAAAAGGTATGGAAAATAGTTTCAAGGTGGAACTTCTTGGTGTTGGTTTCAAGTATCATTAGTATGAATGCAAGTAGCTCGGTCTTAGGGGTTATCCTAACACTCTAATGGTCATTCATTCTCACGTAGAGAGGATTGACACATGTGGTGAGAGTAGTAGGAGGTCTTAGTCTTAGGCGTTTCTAGTATGGTCTAAGGCGCGTTACAAATTAACCTTGTGAGTGTGGTAAGGTGAAACCAATTGGTAATGACTTTGCAAAGTAGTAGAGACCACTACAAGTGCACAATCCGTCATTGCTCAACATTCATTCTAAATCCGGATAGTATGGTCTAGGTCATTGCATGTTAAGATGTTTGGGTTGATTTATGTTATATTTGATTCATATATGAAATGCTTTAAGTTTAATATGAATTGTTTTGTATCTAGCTTACCCTTGCATTTGTCTTGTGTGTGTGTGTTGTTTTTCTTACAATAATCACCTAAATGGTGTGAGCTTAGAGAGACGTATTTTTAGTTATTTCAGCAAGAAATGAGGGTGAAGCAGATGAATTGTGAGATGGTTCTACAAAGGTATATCTATTGTGTTTTGATAGGTTTGTTTACATCTATATTTGTTTTATTATTAAATATGTAAAGTTTAAAATAAGTATTAAAATAAATGTTGCAATTATGTTAATATTAATAATAATGTTATTATTTATGAATGATATAATAACGGTGATTAAGTATTTTGGTGAATGAAATAGTTATTAAGATTTGAAATAGAAGAAAATTCAAATAAAAGAATAGTTCTCAAAATTCAAAATTATAAGTAAAGATAAATTGATAATTTTGTTAAGCATTTATTTTTAGTTGATAAAAGAGTATATTTGTCAACTTAGATCCACTCTCAATTAGATCTGTGTGTTTAACTTCTTTTTTAATAAATTTTGTTATTTTTTATTTTGTTTATATATTAAGTTTAAAATGTTTTTTTTAGTGATTTAAAATATATTATTTTTAATTTTACGTCCACACCAAATTTTAATAATATAATATTATATAAATATAATAAAAATAAGGCTTAATACATCCTTAATTTGGGAGGATTTGTTCAATATGGTCTCATTTTTTTTTAGTAATAATTGATCTCATTTTTTGAAAAAACGGTTCAATTGACTCCTTTTTCGTTATTATGTCAATTTTCTAACGTTGCTACCATATTGAATAAAACCTCTCAAACTAAAGACAAAAGCGGTATTAAGCCTAAAAATAAATATAAATAAAATGTTATGATAAAATCATAATTTTGAGGTGTAAGTTGGTAGTAGGAGAAAATTTAGGGTCTCAAATGACCACCCAATTGAAGATGGTTACATCAGTTTCTAGATTCGGAGTCACGTGACGTGTCTTGTTGAAACAATCACAACTGTCCCTGTTTTCTGGTTTCTTTTAGTTCTTTCTCTGTTTCGGTGCAGAAATAAGCTATTCTCTTAGCAAAATCGATTCCGTTAGATCTTATGAAATTCTACTAAAGGTAACCCATAAACTAATCACATTATCTCATTAAATATAAATTTCAGTTATCATAAACCATTAAGTAATTATAATATATTTAAATTTTGGTAAAATGATTTGAAACACTGAACGAAACAATAATGCGATTTTTTTCCCCTTCCATTTTCTCCTGATGAAGATCTCTTTCATTGTACAAAATCCCTAATTTTTTTTTTTTTGATAAATAATTTGTATATCTTATTTTTATTTGAGAATACCTAATTCAAATAGTTTTCTCCTTTCAATTTGGTTCATTTATAAAATTTGTAGTTTTCTATTGTTGGCAGCCACAGACAAAATCCCATTCAACAAAAAGGAAGAACAATGAATGTTGTAGAAGACAAACTGTTTGATAAGTTAACCATTTAGTCTTTTGGGGGTGAATAACTAAATTGAACATAACTTGTTCGATACAAAGACGAAGAATATTGATTATTCACTATATACCATTAAAGCGAGAAGCTTCCTAAAAAGAGTGTCGAATGCAGAGTCAGATCGCTATAGCAGATTGAAATATCTCCTGCAAAAGCAACGAATCTAAAAGATACTGAATTTTATTATCCGTAAAAATCTATGTGGGGGAAAATATGCAGAAAGAGAAGGAAGAGTTTGGTTTTTGTTTTGTGGAAATTTGTGTTTACAGAGAAGGAAAAATGAACTGAGAATCATTTGGACTCAGAGGTGCAGCGTGAGTGCTTAATGTAACTCCCATTGGAAGGGCGAAACTTGAGTTCACACTCCAAGTTGCTCCAGAACTTAACTGAACCTAAGGCTCCTACTCTCCACCTTGTTCTCGCGCTTCCTTTCAAGTCAAACCCTATCACGTCACGCTTCCATGACTCATCCACTTCCTCCATCTGGTCAGGTGTCAAGGGGATGGAAGCAGACCGAACAACGTAGTTCAGAGTCTTGGAGCTGTTCCTGGGAACATCAAAGGTTTCGGCAACCATCCTTGCTATCGGCTGGCCCTGGTAGCTGAGGTTGAAGTTTATGTCGGAGAATGTTGCATGGGCCCTGGCGTTCCCGTTCTGGGCCACCACGATGATGGTGAGTTGAGTTTGGAGAAGACCAGCGTAGTCGTTGCTTAGAAGGTCAAGGTGAGCTTTGGTGACGCTTATCACAGGGATTCTCGGGTGGATCACCATATAACCCACGAAAACCACTATGCCTGCTACTACAACACCTATGGCTATGATCGTGCAGAGAATTGCCGCCAGCCAGATCAAAGGGTGTGTGTTGCGGTCATGATGAGTGTTTACCAATTTTCTTCTGTAGTGGTGGGGGTGGTGCTGGTTCTGGTTCTGGTTCTGGTACTCGGCCGCCTGGCCATGGTCGCGGTGGGACGACGGCATTTAGGTAGGTTGATCAATGGAAGCCAAAAATCAACCCATGTGGGGTTATTTGTGAGTTTTATGTTTGGTTTGAGAAGGAGGAGTTGGGGTTGGCAAAAGCTTGGTCAGGTAGGGAACTACACAAAAAACTGGTTCTTTATCTCTAATTCGTGGGAAGGTTTTGGTATCTTCCTTTCCTAGCTTTAAAGCATTTCTCTCCTACCACCTTATTCTAACTCATGTGGTTTGGTTTTTATATTTTCCTACGCTCCAACAACGTATCTTGGTCTGTAATCTTTCTGTAAAGTCAGTAGTAAAATTGTTTTTACACTTTTTTTTCTTACGCTTCTTTCTTAACCTTGATTGGAAAAAGTGATGAAGGATGGTTTTCAAATATATATAGTATTGTACAAAAAAGTAAAAATACCAAACTTGCATGCCAAATACCGAGTCACACTTCCTCTTTCGTTGCAGATTTCCTGCCTTTGAAGCTTTAATCAGGAATGGCTTTGCAGTTGGACGAGGAAGTTATCAATTAGTACTTTTTCCTGTTCGAATATACTCATTGTTACCTTTTACTATTTTTATTTCACATATGTCAAATAATTTATTGAAGGAACTAAATGTTGGACCTGGGCCTCATTTCTCATGACTTCATGGACGGCCCAAATGAGTCACAGGCTGCCACGTAATATCCAATTTTAGATGTTTCCTTTATCTGATATGATATGAGATACCATGATTGAAAAGTGTATAAAAACATGTTTAACACAGTTAGTTGTAATTACTTTTAAGAAATTGATCACTTATTCAAAAGCATATCTTGATTTTGGCGGCGGTGACCAACGTTAGTAAAGAAACACGTGTACGGGGTAAATTCCGAGTTTCCAAGGTTGTAGGTCCGTGGAGATTCTTATGGTTCCAGGTGTAGCAGATAGGTTCGTGCCGTGAAACTCCCAATCTCACTCTCATTCTCACGTTCTGACCAGTGGCACAACGCAAGATTCACTGTACGTACAACTCCATAATTTTGTGGCTCACAGATATAACACAGCACACTCTCATCTCAACTTTCCTCAACTTCTTCACTCCGCTTAGCCATTAACTGCTTCACTTCTTCCTCGGACTATGAAACTGTCGCAGGCATTGGTGCGACCACCCTCACCAACTTCACCACCTTTAATCCGCACCCAAAATTCCATATTCACCTCAAATGGAATTAGAAGGGTCTTTTTGTTTGGGTACCAAAGCCTAAGGATCCCCGTTGGCGTCTGCAGCAACTCGGGATCCGCAGTTTCTTCTTCTGCGGCGAATCCTTCTTCGCCGCCGCATGTTGCTTCCAAGTCTGGATATGATTCTGTGCTCACTCAGGAACAGTCGGAGAAGTTGGAGGCCTTAGAGGAAGGCATTGAGAAGGTGAAGGTTATGTTTTCCAGGGTTTTCTTCTTCTTTGTTGCAATTTTGGGCTGTTGGAATGTTTCTACGTATGGTTCTTGATTGTTCTGTTTTTTTTATTATTGATTCTGTAGGTGATTTATAGGTGCCGCTTTATGGCTATTCTGGGAGTTTTTGGGTCTTTAATGGGATCATTTCTTTGTTTTATCAAGGTATGATTTTTATACATTCTTGTTTACTTTCTCATTGTTATGGAGGTCCTTTGCATCTGCTCTAATTCACCAAAACTATTGTCACCATTTTAATCCATACTAGCTAGAGAAAATTATGACCCTGTTACTGACTCAATATATTGCAACTTTGTATTTCTTAATTTTGTTAATGTATTTGATAGTTATATTTTTCTTTTGCCATCAATTTTTGGTGTATCGCTTCTTCAAAGCTTGTTAATGATGGAATGTACCGCAATAACTTCAAAGTATGCTGTGCTCTGAAAATTATGGATGTGACATTCAATTACTTCTGATAAACAGCTTTATTCTGATAAACATCAATTAGTCAGATTCAGACACCAAGTCTAACATAACCACTGCAAACAGTGCCATTAGAAATGTCCCAACAGTGCTACATACCAAAGCATGTATCTCTGACAGTTCATCAACAGTCCTACATCGAGCTATGATTCAACCTATATAAGAAACTAATATACTATCTCCTATCCATAAGACAATGGACTTGTGGATCAACCTTCTTATTTTTTCTTAACATGAGATTCAAACTTACTTTTGGGTAGGAGCATGCTCCTTCATTTAACTTAAGTAGTAATAATTGGTTTATTTATTGATAGAATGAAAGTCGCTATAGATGTTTGTTCTTAATAGGGTTTGACAATGTAAGAAATTTCACATTTAGTAGAATAAATTACTAGATATAGTAATTAAACTGAGACAATTCTAAACTGGATTTTCCTTATTAGTTTAAGTTTAAAGGTGTCTTTTATCCCATATATATCTTATATGTGTGGCTAACTCTAACTTTCTAGCAGAGATATTTTGCCTTTTTCCAAATAATTCCTTTCAATTTTGAAAAAAGTTTGAGCTAATTGAACATCAATAAGCTTTAACGGATTTTTTTTCATTGCTTAATAATGGAATCAATTTATAGTAATTGAGCAACATCAGAATTATTATGCTATCTCTGAAAAATTCTTGTTTACTGCATAATTTTTTCAATTGACCTTTTAATACACAGGGCTGCGTATTTGTTACCTCGTCGTTTATGGAATACTTTGTAAACCGCAGTAAAGTAATCCAAACACTAATAGAAGCTATCGGTGAGTACCTCTAAATTTAACCTCCAATAAGCTTTTCCAATTGGGTTCTTCTTTTCTAGTTATATCTTAATTATATAGCATATTCTTCGTTTTCACAGTCATTGATGATAAATGGCATTAGTCCCTATCATGAATAAAATTAAATTTATAAAATTCCACAAGGGCATTTTCGTAAAATATAAATTAAGCATTTTTTAGCTTTATAAAAGGTATGTAGAGTGGTAATGTACTGTTGTAGATTTCTTTCAATCTATTCTCTCTGTTCTTTTGTAAAGTATGGATTTTGTTGTTCTATGGGGATTTCTTATATCTGCTATGTGTTGTTCTTGTTTCTGACTTTTGCTTTATTGTTCATGTAGATGTGTATCTTTTAGGAACTGTGATGCTGGTCTTTGGAATGGGTCTCTATGAGCTCTTTGTCAGTAATCTTGGCAGTGCAAGCTCTCTTCCAGATCAAAAACCTTCTGACAGATCAAGTCTCTTTGGTTTGTTCACTCTAAAGGTTAGCTTTGGGACATTATGCTTATCTAAGTAGATATGTCCTTATGTGAGCAAAGCATAATAACTACTCAATTTAACTATCACGAGAAGTTTCACGTCCATTAGAGATAAGGTCAATTTATAGTATATAAGTGAATGAAAATCTAATCTTATAAACCGATTTGGTAAGATTGAATTAGGTTTAAAATTCACTTCTAATATGATATCTGGGTCATTGGTTTAATCACTCTTTACCAAAAGAGAGCCAACCAAAAAGTAGACATGAACAGGGAACATGATTTAGGTTGTGATAAGATAAACTTTTGAAAAACTAGATGAGAACTTTTGTATAAATCGGTTTAAATCTGTCGGTTTTAACTTTGAGAAGCTTAATGTATTTTACTTTTTGTATAATAACATGTACAAGAGATTGCAGGCTTTTGTGTCGATGTGTCACTTCATTGGCTGAGGATTTTGTTTTTCTGAGTAAGTGTCTGTTGATGTTTGTTACTGTGTGTTGCTTTTCCTTTTCAGGAACGACCAAAATGGCTGAATATAAAAACTGTGGATGAACTGAAAACGAAGCTTGGTCACGTGATAGTGATGCTGCTTCTGATTGGATTGTTTGACAAAAGTAAGAAAGCTTCCATACAAACTCCTGTGGATCTGCTATGCTTCTGTGTTTCTGTTCTCCTTTCTTCTAGTTGCCTCTTTTTGCTGTCTAAGCTGAATTAGGCAAAATGATGTTCACATACATATAAAGTAAGGAACACAAGCAGTGATAAAGAGAAGAATAAATGTACCTTTCACTTGCTTTTGCTGTGTATATATTACAATGAATATGCAATTGTCTTGTACCTCTTAACCAATCACCCCATTTTAAGTATTTTCGAGGTTTCCTTTCTCTTCCTTATTTGGGTTTAAAGTGAAAAAGAAAATGTAAACTCAAGTTGGAAACTTGTGTTATAACAAAGTGACTTGGCAGATTAGAAAGGTGCCAAATGCAAGTAATCTACAATAGATTTAGAATATACTATAATGTTAAGTTATAATTAAGTTTGTGATGGCTCTCCAACAAAAAATAATTGGGAGACACACCATTTCTTAGAAATAGTAAAAATATTTGGAGATAAAATTTGTATCACATACTTGATACTTATATAGATATTTTAATTTTAATACACTTTTATAAACACGTCCAGTGAAATTAAAATTTAAATTAATTTATATTCTATTAGTTTTAATTTAATCAAAATTAAATTTTAATTTAATTAATATTGTATTTTATATTTTGTTTTATAATTTTATTTAAATTTTATTTTAAAAATGTATAATATAATTCTTTAAATATTTGTGGCTATTTATGGATACATGTAGGGTTTAAATGTTATTCAGTTGATAATGAAGCATGTAATAGATGATTTTTTTTTATTGTAGATATACGTTTAATCCCTTTGCTCAAACGTAAATTTATATCTGACCCCTACCTATCATACGTAAATTTAAGTCCGACAAAAAAAGATCAATTTTACATTTGACCTATGAAACTTAGAGGTAAATTTTGAATCTTAGATTTCTTTTTTAATAATTTTTTTATAACAGGACACGTGTCATTATTTTATTAGTTTATTTAAATTTATGTTTAAAAAAATATTTGAAACGAATAAATCATAAATATACGTTGTCAAAAAGAAGTTGTTAAAGAAACTTTTTCCTTTATAAATTTTTCACGTATGACATTCGCTAATTGTACGTAAATTGCATGACATAATAAGCTTATTTTGTGTTAGTGAAAATAAAAATGTAAAATATATAGATCAAAATGAAAGAGTTTATCTGTAAATTTGTATTCTCAAAAGTTTAATTTGTTATTATAATGTGGAAATGAGTCATGGAATCAATTAAAATTACTTTTTCGATAGAAGTGATAGCTAATACAAATAACTAACAATACATATCACTATAATAATGTTGTCATTATACATTTTAAGACAAAATATTACATTTGATTTGTTAAAAGTTGGGTAAAATTGAAACTAACATCCTAAAATATGATAAAAGCTACTAAACCTTAAAAAACTAGATTTTTTATAAATATTTTGTTAATAATTGAAGTAATAGCTGATTGGTATATAACTGAACTTTTTTGTATTTTCTTTTTGAGTACAAAGAGTGAAACATTTTGTTGTTGAGGAATATGAAAGTGCAGTATATTTGTGACACTAACAAGTTGTTATAAAATAAAAGATTAGGAAAAGGGCATTAAGATTGAGGGAAAATAAAGAGCAAGTGGGAAATATAACACAAGATGTGATAGGGAACACAAAGATATTATGATGATAATGAATAGAAGTTTGAACGGTGCAAAAGTAGATGGGACAAAATTTGCCGAGAAGTTCGTGTTTGCTTTAGGTAAAAAAGGAAAAGGAAAATGATATTTTAACATTATTTTTTTATATTATTTTGACACTACACACGTGTCAAAATATGGTTGGACAATTTCAAATTAAAAAAACTTAGATAAGAATATATTTAGAAGAAAAAAACTAAAGTTTTTTTTTTAATTTAAAATCGTCCAACCACATCTTGACACGTGTGCAGTGTTAAAAAATGGTGTTAAAATATCATTTTTCGGTCAAAAAATGGAAAAACATGTACCACTTATTCTATATGCAAATAAATTATACAAGTATGCAGTAAACTTTTTGTCTATATGTTCTATTTTTATGTTTCTTTTTCTCTACCCAACTGCACCCACTGATTACCACCATTACCATCTCACTTAGTTTAATCTTCTCAAAGACATCATCATACAGAATATCCTATCAGAATTCTTACAGCTTTTTTTATTGTATAATAAGTTATAACTGGTGATATCTTTCTTTTGTTTCTTTTTATATGCTTCGATTTGAATTTCATACACATTATGTGGTGTGTTAAATGACTAATTAAATGTATTTTTGTAAATCTTCTTTAACTATTGTATCGTATGATTGTTTAGTAGTGTTACCGATATCGTTAAGCTTTATAATTGATGGATGTCAAAATGTTCTAGTTCAGGCTATTCTAACAAACAGTCAATTAAAATACTGGTCGATTAGCTATCTAAATATTTAATCATCTCTAATAATTAAGTTTACAGATAAAGTACACTGACTCGTTATTGATCAGATTAAGTTTAAGCTAATTATAAATCTATCTCAAAACTTATAAAATACGAATCTCATATAAAAAGATAAATAATTGTATTTATTGCGAATTTAAAATTTTATTATACTAACTGAATCATATTACTAACTTGAAAATTAAAGTATCTTTCGCCGCATTTATTCGGTTTGAAAAATGAACAATAAAGATTTAGGAGAACCTTGTAACCTAAAACTAAAGTTAGTGTTTTGACTATGATTTCAGACTCACATCCCAAACAATATTCATTTATTTTATCTTTTTATAAAATATTTTTAACTTTATTTAGATTTTTTAATTACAGAAAAAAGTTAATCAAATTTTTTATTCACTGGTATGATATTTATAAAATATTTTTTACTAAATTTGGTGAAAAAGATAGATTACGAGAATAAATGTGACCGTAAAAAAACATCAAAATAAAGAAAACAGTGATATTAATGCACTAAGATTACCTCTATTTTAATTTATTCAATTTGTAGACTATGAAAAAATGTGGAAGAAGTAAAGTTAACTCAATCAACATGATTCTTTAGTCGAACTAAAAGTTGAACTGGTCATTTGAGTTTAAATAACATTTCTGAGCAACTATATGTATTAGAAATACATAACTTTAGAAAAAGCAATTTTGAAGAAGAGAAGAAAGTATAATGAAATAAGGTTATATTGAAGAACTTCCTCCTCATGAGTTTCATCTTCACTTCAGTTTTCAGTGTTACATTTATTTAATTAATTTAGATATCAATGTATAAATTAAAAATTATTGATATTTAAAATAATATTTATAAGAATAAAAATTTAGAAACTAATTACTTGATGTCTAAACAAAGTAATTAATGTTAAAGATCAATTTAAAATTTAATTCACAAATCAATAGTTTTTTATTTATAATAAAAAATATTTTAGATACCAATATTTTTAGTTTATAAATTAATATCTAAATTAGTGATAATTAGTTTTGGTTTATAAAATTAATAATCATTTAGTAATTTTCTTGTAGTATATATTTTCTATTAATGTATATATAATTATCTTTCTTTTTCTTTACCATTATATTTTAAATTATTGACTATTATAGCTTGATGAGTATAATAAACTTAAACTTAATGAAAACTTGTTTTATTAAGTTTTTAATCCAATAAAATTTTATTGTAAGTTGTTAAGAGATCGTGATAGAATAGAATATGTATGCTATGAGATATTTGAATATAAATATTTATTATAAAAGGTTGATATAATAAACGAGGACAAAAAATGATGTAATGAACTTCATGAAATAAGAAAGTGAAGTAAAGAAATACGACATTAACAATATTTATATTTAATTTAAATTTATAAACATACAAAATGGAAAGGGGGAGTATTTATTTTAAAATTCACCCATAAATCATTCAATATTATTAAAGTTAATTTTTTTCATAGTTTGCCAACCGAAATTGGCTTAACTAGAATAATAGAAAGCTAGGTGAAACATGTATGAAACTAGAACGGTTAAAATGGGTTATAACTAGTCAGTCAACCCGGTCAATTACAGGTTCGGATCAGATTGGATTTGGATCAAATTGGGTTTGAAAAAATTATATTTTTTATGCGGGTCAGATTTCAACCCGGTTCATGCGAATTGAACCGTGATAGGCCGAGTTAACCCACCAACCCACTACCTAATTTTATTTTATTAAAATTTAATTTTAATTTTATGAAAAGATATTTATAATTTTTTTTTTGCTAGAAAAAATTGTTTAAGTTTCCTATTTTCAAAATTAATTAAACACCTTTAGAAGTGAAATTTGTTTAGATTTGAATTATAAAATGTTTTTAATTTTTTTATTTAAAAAAATTGTAATTAAATGAGCCAGTGAGTCAATCTGTTTACCCACCAACCAGTGGTGGGTCAGGCTGGATTCGAATTTTTCTGATTCATTAATAAATGAGTTGGGTTGGATTGACTCATTACGTGACCAATCCGTGGTGGGTCGGGTCGAGTTACCCATTTTAACAGCTCTATTTGAAACGGAATAACTTCTTTTAAAATTTCATTAAGTGAAAAAAAAGAAACAAAATATCATTATTTTTTTTTCTATTTATATCCTTATTTAGTAATTACCACAAATAAGGTAAATGAATAGAAAAGAAAGAAAACAAAAAGAATAAAAAGAGAGAAAAAGAAAGTCTAAATTCTATCAAATAAATATATTTTAATATATAAACAGAGATATTTTATATCCATAAAGTTTCTTTAACGGAGGTAATATAATTATAAAAATCATTGGAAGTTAACTTAGCAACATGAAGATCAATTTACATGGAAATTAAATTTAATAAAAGGTTAAAAGTATAATTTTGTTAAAGATGTTTAAAAATATTATTTATAAGAATTTGATTGATTGAATGATTATTGTCTCCCATAAAAATACATGTAATGTAAAAAAGTATAATAACTTGCAAGTTGCGAGGATATTGACGTTGAGTGGCAGTAGTGTTGTGTGTTTTATTATGAAAAATCTGCGAGGTGGGTTTTGTCTTTTTCATTCCTTCATAGATACGATGGAAACATTGCCAAATGTAAACGTACTATGAAGGAAAATAATATTTTAACAACATGACACCGTTTTGATACTGCACATGTGTCAAAATATGATTAGACGATATTAAATTAAAAAAATTGAAATAAGAGTATATTTAGAAGAGAAAAATTAAAGTTTGTTTTTTTAATTTGAAATTATTCAACCACATTTTAATATCAAAATAATGTCAAAAAAATTGTGTTAAAATATCATTTTCCTTTCCGTACTATAAAATACTTTGTCACATTCTCAATTTCGTTTCAATAATATTATATTACTATTGGAATCTCACGCCTTCTTCTTCTTCTTCCTAGGTTTACCGACCCACTTCCCATTTGTTCTTGTAAATTTCTAATATATAAAAATTTAAGATATATTATTTTCTAATCTCTTTGTTGTCTTTTTTTATAGTAAAAATACAATTTTTTTTATTATACTCTACTTCATTACTCTTATATGATTGTTAGTTATTTTATTATGTTGTTATCATATGTGGTTGTTATCGTGTGTGTATATATATATAATATTTTAAATATATATTTTAATTTACATTAACTAAAAATAAAATCAATATATAACATATATAATTGTAAATTTCATTTTAGAAATTGATTTTACGATGTTTAATAAAATTTAAAATTTAATTTTATAAAATTGAATTAGAATAATCAATAAATAAAATACATCATTGTTTTTACTTTTTTTATTTATTTTATTTCAATTTTGAAGAAAAAAATAATGTTAAGTCTCTCCTATCTCATTTGACGATAAAATATTAGTTTTATAATATGAATTGTTATTGTTTCTTGTAAAGAAAAGTTACTTTTTTGCATTTAAATAGTTATATGTTGTATTTTTAAAACTATTATAGTTTAACTAATTTAAGTGGTTTTATTTTTTTTTTCAAATTATTTTATTATATAAAAATTCTTTTTAAGAACATAAAATAAAATATTATTAATTATTTGATTTTTTTTGTAAAATGTTTTTAACTATGAATTATTTCTCATGTGTTTTCCTTTTAATAATTATATTTTTTTCAAAATTATAAATTAAGATATGATAATATTTATAAATTTTAAGCATATTAATTTCTTTTTTTTTTTTAAATTATTGATCAAAATCTATCACTTCATATATTACTATAGACAATTAAACAAAAATAACTTAGTCTATAGTGAAAAACACGATATTATTGCTAGATTTCATCTTTATTATTATCAAAGTAAGAAAAAAAAAACTAATGTTATTGTTGGCTATCAGATTATTCTTTTTTTCTTGACTGATGACTAGAATGAATTTAATAATAATGTGAAATTTTTAGTCTCATGTTGAGAGAAGAATACGGTTTTTCTTCAGCATTGACAATATTTATTTAAGAATAAACTCCATATATAATGATCCAAATTGAGTAAGTATGATGAACCAAAAATGGAGCGTCAAAGTGACAATGGAGAATCATATGAGACAATGGAGGATATGTCTGTATCAACCAATTCTGATAATATACTTAGTGGAAGAACCATTTTCCTTATAAAACTTATAACCTCAGTGTGTATATATATTGCAGAAAAATCCTTCTAGATCAATATATAATGTATATAATATATAATTAAAGGCAGGTATATATATTGATAGTGTTGTCTAATCACGATGAATTTAAAATAATAGGAATGAATGGTGGTGAGAAAAAATGTATGAGAGTAGTCAAGAATGCAGTCTGAACTTGCTTGATCTGGAAAATATTCCAATGTTCACTTCTTTCTATTTATGCAATTTGATGAATATTTAAAAGGGTTCTTGAAGACCATGAATGCACGTGGGACCGTAGCAGTAATGTTAAATAGCCCTAGCTCTCACAGATGACAGCCATCATCGATCAGTGATGGCAGAGAAAACCATGTTTTTAACCTCTCTTGTCTTCCTTATTGTTCTGCTGCAACATAACTTTGGTGTATCAGTGCATCCAGCACCACCAGATCTTCCTAGAGTCTTCTTGAGGAGTCCTCAACCTCCTTCCCTTCATTCTTGGTATGCCATAAACGATGAAAAGAGTGGTGATGCCTTTCGTCCTACAAGTCCAGGACATAGCCCTGGGGTGGGACATGAAGCTCCACCACCATGACTCTTCTTTATTTCTTCACTCCTTTCTCATTATTTTTTACTTTCATCAATTATGGATCTTCTACCTTCAAAGTTTCTCATATGTTGTTTCAGACGAAACTTAATAATCTATCATCTTTCATCTTTTCATCTGTCTAATCCAACTTTAAATCTCATCTTTTTCTTTTTAAATATTCTATCATATTTCAATGTTTATTATAATATAAAAATCTAAACGTGGGTGTAATTTTCACATTATATATGAATTAAAAAGTTTAATATATATATATATATATATATGAAAAAGATTCAAAAAATTTATTAGTTTAGAATTTTAAATAGAAAGTGTGACGTCTCAAATATATAACAAATATATATAATAAGATATCATCAATCATAATACTGGAAAGTAGTCAGAAATGCATTTAGAGAAATCAGATTACAGTCATCCATCAAAATAGCTAAGAATTTAAAAATTTTAAAGACAAAACATAGTATCTCAAAATGACATAATATAACTAAGAAATTCTAGTGAGTCTAAGCTGCAACATCTTCATTTTCCTCCAAGACATGCTCNAGTGAAACCTCTCCTTCCTCTGCTCACATCCAAGTGGATGATCATTGCAACAGGAAAGCACACACAACAAGCAAGTAGACATGGCACAAACACAGATAAGAAAATGCAAAGGTGAGCTAATTATACAAAAAAAACATGCATCACATCAAGTATATAACATACAATAAATAACTTAAATCAAACAGTTTATTAAACACAACCTAAGCATGTTATTTTCTAGACTTGACTCGTCCGGACTTTAAAATGATAGTCGGGCTATGGCGAGTCTTGCACCCGTGGTGACTTATGAAATTTGGGTTCCCCACCCTGCCACACTCACGAGGTTAGTCCGTTCTGCACCTTGAGACATACTGGGAGCCCCCAAGACTAAGGACCTCCTGCTACTTCTCACCACATGGTTCAACCTCTCTAAGTGAGTTTGATTGACCATTGAAGCGTNAGAATGACTCCCAAGGCTGAGCCCCTACTTTCATTTTAAAACACTAAGAATCTCAGCGAGAGATTCTACACAGATGGAACTTAGTTTANCACTTGGATCGTACTTTCATCACTTTGTAATCATATACTTTTGNCACAATTAACATATACACAATCTTTACAATATATACATTATTCACTCATCACAAATTATAAAAATAACTACTCCCTAATTTAATTTAAGTTAATCAATACCATAATCTTTTATAATTTATTTACAATGCCTAAACCTTGTACACATATAAAACCATGTTTCCTTAAGTTATATTATAATAGTTATATTAAACCATACTTCTATTATAAATTTTATATTAGACCACTGCACAAACATTTTTAATTTATATTACACCAACATTCATATTATAATATTATATTATAACAAACCTATTATTATATATAAAACTATATTATATTAATAAAATATAATAACATACGTATTGTTATATAATATTAATAGAATTTATATATGTTACGTATATTTTATAAATACCTATATATTAATATTATGTTACAGTATATATAATATGTTACGTGTGTATATATATATTATGCTACGTGTATATATATATATATATATATATATATATATATATATATATATATATATATATATATATATATATATATATATATTACCTCAAAATAACTTATAATATTTCTTTCTATCTTTTTTTTCAATCCAACACAACTCAATTTCTTTGTTGGTTATATATCTAGTCTATTATTTTTAGTTTCCTGATTTCCAAAGTTATACATCCTTTCTCACAGAATCTGAGGCTACACTCAACCCATTTTTCCCATCAGATCAGTATCACTCCAACTTATTCCAACAACCAGATTCATCAAATTCTTTCAGAGCACATCACAATCAATATATAAACAGGAATCATTCCCAGGATCATCATTTCAATCAAATTCAGCGCATACTAAGTTAAACACTTAAGGACAGTAACAACACATGCTCACAATATATCACATATTTAATTCAACATGCATAATCACTCAAAACAGATTCATCAGTTCTTACCAAACGGGATGTGTAGAACCAAAATATAGCAATTCAGATTTCTCAAACAGTCACTTCGCAACAAATAAAATAAAAGTATAAGTAGTTTCCCTTACCTAGAAAGCTTAATAGTAAACTGGTCAAGAACGTCCTAGGACCGTACCCACACCGCGCTGAACTTACANAACCTACAAATCACCAAATCGGTGATAGAACATAGCTCTCAAAGCTCGAATGGACAGAGAATGGAAGGAAAACGTACAAGGCACATGAACCTAGCAAAGTTGTAGGCCCTAGGTTCTAGAATAGCGAAAAAGAAGGGGAAAAGGGGAGTTATCGGTCGGAACAGGAAATTGTTCGGTTCAAATTGAAGTCCTTGCCGTTGTGAACGTTTAGGCACCTTCAAACTAAAAATTAAACGGTTCAGTGTTTGGATATCTTAGAGAGAAGACAGAGCAGTTATTTAGGGAAAAAGGGTTTCTGTTTAGAGAGAAGGGGAAAGTAGCAAATGAACACTTTGACTTTTGGAAAAGAAGGGCTTCCCTCTATGGCTGAGGCATTCTAAGCTTATGGGTCTGGCTGCCACAAATAATAAGGCACAATGGTCTTAAGCTTATTTTTCAGGTTCTCACAGAAAGCAGTACTAAATTTTATAAATTTAGTTCAGGTTTTAATTGTTGTTAAATTCTTTTAAAAAACTCTTTATATTTTTCTTATATTTATTCACTTAATGTATTTTGATTATTTTCATCATATTAGTTCACATTTATAATTTTTTTCTCTTAAAACAATTTATCGCTGATATTTTAACAATATTTTTTAATAATTTTTAAACAACAGAACACTTATCACCATTTTATTGATCAGTTAAATTTATTTTTAAAAGAATTTTTGAAACGGACCAATCACAATCTATCATTATACGTTGTCAAAAAATTGTAAAAAAAAATTTGTTAAAACAACTTTTTCATCTTAGATTGAATATAGTTGAGAGTTTAGTTCGTATATATCGTTATTGAATAAAAAATAATAATATTTTTTCTTATGTTTGTACACTTTTCTTCAAAAAAAATTTCATGACATTACTTGTTATGCTATATTTATCACTTACTTTTATATTATTCGTCTCTTTTCAGTACAAAACAAGAAATAATTTCATGAACTATAACATTTTTCTCATCTTCCTACATCATACAATTCGATATTATTCATTTATTTCTTAAAGTAAAAAAAAAAAAAAAATCGGATTATCATTCGACATGAAATTGGTCAAAACTATTGACACAACTAATAATTATCTCATAAGATAAAAATAATTTTGTGATAAAAGACAGCTAATGATGGATATAAATCTTGAAAAGATAGTGGCAAAAATAATTTAGAATAACATTTATATAGAATGTTGTGAAGGTGTTGTAGTGGAGCATTGGAAAGGAGATAGCTTATGATGTTGATATTTGAAGAATAAACTAATATATATTTGATCTCTTCCTTTATTTGGTACCCACCAAACAATACACACGTCAATATCTTATCATTCAATTTGGGCCACAAGCCCACACCTAGTACAAACCACACCACCACTTTACTACATCACAACTTTTTTTTTCCCTTCTTAATTATCACACTCGAAAGTGACACTTTTCCTTTTAATATTCAATTCTTCCTCACATAAATCCTATCAGACATCATAGGATCAAATCGAATGTTTACATTAATTGCTTTCGTTTTTTCCTTTCCATCTTTATCTTTTCTCCTATGTTCAGATTGCGGCTACTGTTAGTTAAATATGTGAATATATCAAAATCAATTTAATATACTCATCATGGGGATTTTTGAGAAATGAATTTTAAGTATAATTTAGTTTTATAAAAATCATTTATAAGATTTTGTAAATATCTTGAATATAAAATTAAATATTTATAAATGATTTTATATTGGTTTGACAATATAACAAATTAAATAGATAATAAATATTATTAGAATAATATGATATTATATAAAGAGATTGACCTAAGTCTAATTCAAATTTACAAATTTAATTTATAAAATGAATTTTGTATTCGTTTATAAGTATATCTACAATAAATATATGTTGTATACATATTTCCAGACAAATAATTTTTTTATTAAATTATGATCCACTTTTAAATAAAAAAAAGTTTATGTGGTTTTCTTCATTACTATATAGCTATTTTTTGCAAATAGGGCCAAATCTATTTCATATACCAATATTTTTAAAAAACTTAACCACGCTCATTTTATAAACAAATTTTACTCTTCTTAAATAGAGAAATGATCTTTTGACATTTCATCCACCATTTAATAACTTACTTAAAGATAATATAGGCATTAAAAATTTATATTTGTAAAAGAAACGAAGAATAAAATAATAAATATAAGATGAATGGAAAAGTTTATTAGGTGGTGATCTAATGAATAAAGTAAAATTTTTAAGTAATTTTTAAATTCGGGAATAATTAAAGAAATGACAAATATAAGTCAAATTGTTTCAATGGGATTTTGGGATTGGGTTATGCATAAGGATGGCACAAAAATTTGTACCCGTAGGTACTCACAGATAAAATATGTTACGGATATTTAGTATTTGCGTGTAAGTGGTACCCGCAAATAACGGGTAGCGAGTATTTTAATACTCGTTTGTTAACGGGTCAGATTCGGATATCACACTATCTGTATCCGTGGATCTTCGCTACCGTATGAAAATGAAATTGTACTTTTATCTTTTGTATTTTAAATTATTTTCTAAGCTGTTGTATTTTGTCTCACTCTTTAAACCCTAAATCTCAATTTCGAAGGGTCACACACCCACCCATCCATCAGATATCTGAACTTGTTCCTCTTCTTCTTCTAAAGGTAAGTTGGTGAACGACGATGCGATCACAATCATTGGTCCCGTCGCGGTCAACTCTCGCACCACACTCCCACCCACCACCTGCCGCAGGGTCACATTCGTTATGGTGCCGCTACCGTTCAAAATACAGATCACATGTTGTCGCCGCTATACGTAACCGGCGACGCTGTCAAACACATCGTAGTCGCTGCCTACCTCGAGGATGTGTGCACAGAGTGTGTTGGCGCTCTCCCTGGTGATGATCTACATTGACTTCAGCTTGTTCTTGGATCCCAGCGACTGCCCTCGGGATTCGTGAAGCTTCCTTCCTCTTTCCGCTTCTGTTTCGTCTTTCAAAGGGAAAAAGATTTGACAACCTGCGGTGTGGGGGGTATTGTTCGAGCTCGTTTCATAGGGAAGAAGTAGTTGGTTTTAAAGGGACTTCCCCTATACCGCCGCAAAAGATGGGGGGAGGAAAAGAGGAAAAACACTATTGCTCTAAGGAAGAAACCCTAACTACTTTGAGGAAGATGATAACGGTTGAAAATACTATTATCTGTGATGTGATTTCGATACTCAAAACACCATTTTTCACTTAGAAACTTGCTTTGACTCATGCTTTTGCACTAAGTTGTGTGAATGAGAGAGTTGAGGTTGATTTCAATGATTTTATGACTAATTAAAGGCCCAAGCCCTACATGAGGATCGTCCATCGCCCGGGCACCCCCTTTGGGCGTCCGAGCTTCGGGTTTCATGGATCAGGCCCAATTTTTGCTCTATTTCGACTCTATTGGACCAGGCCATGTTTTCACCCTTGTTCTGACTCTATTTAAAGTATCCTAGATCTCTGGGTTTTGTATCTTTGGCAGAGAGCAACATAACAACACATTCTTTCCCCAATTATTAGGGTTTCTCTGTCTGATTCTCTTCCATTGTTCATATAGTTCATCCATGTCTATGGGGAACTAAACTCTATTTGTTGTTAGGGGATGACGTAACCTTGTAAACTCTCATGTATTTGAATTGATTCTTAATTATATATGCTTTTTCATTAATTGTTAGAGTAATTCATTTGTTTCAATGCTTGTTGTGTTTAACTAACATGATTTATGAATTGCATGAGTTTACAAGGTCACTAGCATGATTTATGAATTGCATGAGTGCCGGAAGGTTCCTTACAATTCAGGTTCTTGTTAAATTACTCCCAATAGTAATATTGTTCAGGGATGAAGGTATGAGTCTTGGTCATCTTTGAGCTCTTGATCACATCTTATTACTAGAGATGCTAGGAATTGCATGAACTGGTAATTTGGGACATGCTTATTCGCCAAGGGATCGGATTTAGGTAATTTAGTGGGTGACGTTAACATTAATGCATAAAGAAGAATTTTTACATACATGAGAGGGAACTTGGTGAAATCTAACCCCAACAACATATTCATCTCATATTAAACAACATCTGTTAATCTATGTGCTACTATGTTATTGACCCAATTGCACCCATATTTAATTTTCTACTTTTGCATTTGAAACCAATGATCTCTTTTTATTTTTAAGTCTTAATTAATCTTGCTATCACACGATTGTCTAGCGCCGAGAGTCTTCTAGAATACGATACTTAGTCTTACCATTTTATATTACTTGTGTGACTCGGTACATTTGTCGATCCGTTCCAGTAGAAGAAACCCTAAAGAAGGGTTTAGGCTTGACCCATCTTGAAGGTTATGGAAAAAAACCTAAAAAAAAAAAATTGGATCTGCCCATTTTGAAGAAAAAATACATTAACCCAATTTTATTTGAGAAAATTATATGTTTTTTCAATTTAATTTTAATATTTTTTAACAGTCATAAATTATTAATTTTTAAAAAAATTTATGGGTTGAAATGGGTATCTGCGGGTTAGAAAAAATTCATGAATTTTTTTTATGCGGGTATCTGACGGATAACAGAACTGATATGGATACAGTTTTTTATGTGCGGGTCGGATTTGGATATCACACTATTTGTGCCTGACCTGACCCGTTGTCATCCTTAGTTATGTATAGTACACTTAAAAGCTTAAATTGAATAAAAATAATAATTTGTAGCCATGCTTTTTGGGAGCATTGCACGCACTTCTATAGTCCATGGGCTTGAGAAAAATTGGATGGCTTAACACATTTTTACAATTAAAGACTTAATTGATGTTTAGGGTTCCTAAAGCATTAAACATTGAATGTAATTAAGTTTAAACCTAAATGGAGAACAAAATCTAACTCTGATAATAGAACTTGAATGTGCGATTTAGATATAACAAGTTATCAAGAGAATTTAATATTTACTTTATATGATTACGAAAAAAAAAAAAAAGCCAAATCTAGAGTGTTTATTTTAATTTAGGAATGGTTGAAGTTATAAGTGTTTATTTTAAGGGTGTTGCTCTCTCTACCTCCTCAAGTGGGACATGTACCTCTCTACTATTTTAATTTATTTCAAAAATATTCTACACCTCCCCACTATTTTCTTTTATTCCAAAAATACCCTACACCTCCCTATTATCCTTAACCATCTTATTCTGTCTCTCTCTACATTAATGGAGCATTTACATGGCTCATTAATAGAGCATTTACATGACTCAAATCTGAACTTGTGATATATTTTCTTAAATAAGTTTGATTCAATCTAATTTTTGTTGTTGAATATATTTTTTTCTTTTCAAATTACTTAATAAATGATAAAAAAAATTTCTAAATTTCTAGAAAAATGTTTATATATGTGTGTGTTTTTTTTACATATAATATCTATAATTTTTAGCATAAAATTCAAAGGCAACTTCAATATCAGTACTTCCACTATTTCCATTTTATAAAATCAAAAGTTAGATGCAAATACAGAATAATAAACATAATAATATTAATAGTAATTAATGATATATTATTATTATTATATACTAACTTTTTAGTGACGAAAGAATTAAATAAATTCTAAACCTTTAACAAATAACTTTTTTTTATATTTTAAGTATTTAATAATATTTTTATATTATTTATCTAATAAATTAAATATTTTATTCATGTTATTTGAGTCAAACATGTAGGTAAGTCAAAACATAATATAATGTTAAAAATTATAGATATTATTATATGTAAAAAAACACACATATATAAACATTTTTTTAGAACAAAATTTAACGATTTAGTAAGTAATTTGAAAAGAAAAAAATATATTTAATAGGAAAAATAAGATTGAATCAAACTTATTTAAGAAAATATATCACAAGTTTAAATTTGAGTCAGGTAAATATTCCATTAATAAATAATGTAAATGCTTCATTAATGTAGAGAGGGAAAGAGAAATATTGTTAAGGATAGTGGAAAGGTGTAGGGTATTTTTGGAATAAAAGAAAATAATGAGGAGGTGCAAAATATTTTTAAAATAAATTAAAATAATGAAGAGGTGTCCCACTTGGAGAAGTGTAGGGAGCAACACTCTTATTTTAAATATCTAATTTCAAAAAGTGGGTCAGAGCCCAAAAGGAAAAATAATCAGACCAGCCCAAGCACATGTGGACCGCAGCCGAAAAGGGACGAAAATCCTTTTCAATAGTTTGTTAACATTTTGAAGACAAATGATGAAGGAACCAGTCCAGCATTCAGAAAGGGAATTTGTGAATAGTATTTGACCTCCACACCTATCTTTATTTCTAAAAGCACCCCCTTTCCTCTTTTTTTCTTATAATATTTTTTTAAATACTCTTTTTTTTTTAAACGTGGTATGTCTATTAAAAAGATTTAAAAAAAATATTGAATCATCCATATTTGAGGGCCATGCACAAGAATGTCTCTACATTCACACTATTTATCATTTACTATTATTTAAGCAATGAAGAGATGATGATAAAAAAAATCTCATGCCACATATTCTATCTAGTTTCACTTCCTACTATTTCTTATTAACATTAATTTAAACACGAGAGCCTTTTAAAGATAATTATAATGAGATTTTAAAGTGAAAACAATTATTGAAAAGATTTTAAAGTTATTATTTATCAAATTATTCATTTGTCTTATCCTACACTCATATATGTTTTGAGTGTATTAAAAATTTTATATCGACTAAAAATAGGTATGCAATAAATAAGTGGATGCATATATTATTTTATAAATTAATTTTGTAAGATTGAGTTATACTTAACATTCAGTTTATAGCACTCTATTAGAGTTGTGTTAAAATTTATCATAACAAAGTTTTTTGTTTGTTAGATATGTTGTTCTACCTACTATCAAAATATCTATTAATGTTTACGTTTATATCCGAAAATATGAGTTAATACAAATCTTATTTTATAAATTAATTTTAAAAGATTGAACTATGTTTAAAAAATTTACTTATTAATGTAAACCTAAAATTAAGAGTTAAAGCTTATTTTAATAAAATTTATTGGTTTTGTTGAATTCACTTTGATTTAAAATACATTTATTAATAATTACATTATTTAGAATGTATACTTTACCATTTCAAAATTGTGTAAGTCAATGTTGATAAATCACAAATTTATTTTATTTTATTATATTATTTTATATATTTTCTATTACACTCTATCTTTTGACTATTTTATTTCGTTTTAAATATCTCATGTGTATTTAAAATAACGCTATTTTTTCTTTATTATATATTTTAATAAAATATTATAACATATACCATAAGACTAAAAATAAAACATTACGTGAAAACATATTATGGTTGAAAGTAAAATTATTTACCAATAACATATAATAAGAATCTGAAATTAATTCAAATTATAAATATCCTCGAAATATATTTATCAATAAAAAATTACAATTTATATAAAAATATCAAATAAATACGAATAGATACACACGTTTTAGTTAGTTTTTAAACATTTTCTGTTTATTGCAATAAATACGAATATTTTATTCTTTTACACCTGCAAAATATTTATAAATGATAAAAATAAGTTGCTAACAAATTTTTGAATGGAGCTTAAAATTATAACAACAACCTTTTAAAATTGACAGAAAACTTCTTTTATTGTTATTTTTAGGTGATTAAGATGGAAATAATTAGGAAATCGGTATATTTTGTTGATAATCATACAACTTTATTTTATATTTCAACACTAAATTAAAACGATACTAGACAAAGTATTTTTCATCCTAAAAGTATTGAAATGCACGTATTTATTATAAAGTGGATTTAAGTCTAATTTAATCTCACAAAATCAATTTTTAAGACAAAGGTTCCATCTCACTTATATAATATAAATTAATCTTATTTTTAATTGACGTGGGACGTCCAAAAATATTCGTCATAAATGATATTCCTATTTGTAAAATGAATTTAATATGTCTTAAAATAAACCTCTCATTCTACTTTATCATTAGTTAGAATGAACCAAATACTCACTATGTTTTATAATTACTGTCATTTTATTATTTTTAAGGTTCAAATAATTAATATGTTTTTAATTATTAATGAAACTATTTTTTTCCATTCCATTTTTATAACAAAAAAGTAATAAATTTAATGAAATAGTGAAATTTCTTTAATAAAGTTATTTCAAGAAGTTGCATATTCATTGTTGCCATAAAAAAATGTTTACATTGATGCAAATGTAAGAAAAAACAACACATATAATTTTTCACATTTTAACAAAGATATGTTAATTGTATATAAATAGGCCCATTGCATTTTATTTAATATAGAACTTTTGTTTATATTCTAAAAGATAACTTAAAATCTTTCTAAAAGCACATCTAACTCATATAAATACATAATTAAAAAATAAATTAATAGAAAAAAAGAAGAAGTATGCATCCAATCCTAATTCATAATGAAAATATTCATTGGAAGTATTATATATTTACATGTTTCTTATTAATGAGTTGTATACATATATACATATAGATCAAAATAATATGACTGATTGTCTATGGAAAAAATAAGTTCTGATCAATAACATTTAATCATTTAATTAATTTAAATAGATTAGTAATTAGATTTAAACAAAATTGAATATTGATTAAACTGATCTTATATCAAAAGTTTATTAAAAAACTATAAATATTATTAAATATATGATTGTGAGAATTTATATTACAAATTTAATCATTTAAAATTGTGACTTAAATTTCAGGATATCTTTAACCAGTATACCTAGCTGATTGAAAAATAAAATATTTAAACAAAAGGAAAACAATTGAAAAATAAATAATAAAAAAATGGCTTTAAGCGAACGTTTAATTCTTATACTCAAAGAATATTTTACTTAATAATAAATCACATCTTTCTCTATTAAAAATTAAATTTTAATCTAATTTAAATTTACAAAATTAATATATAAGATGAAATTTATACCATCTATACTTAAAAGGTTATTTTATTTTTAATTGATGTAGAATTTCATAATTCTTCATAACAAATATTGAAATATTTATTAAATCTTAAATGCACGGTGTGAAATAAAAATGAACTTACAAATTAACGAATGAACCATAGGTATATATCGTACAATGGTTTTCAATCTATACTAATCAATAAAATAATGAATATAATTATTTTAATTTAAAATAATGAATACTTAAGATAAAATTAAAAGGAAAATATGCACGGGAAATCTTTATATATATATATATATATATATATATATATATATATATATATATATATATATATATATATATATATATATATATATATATATGTGTATGTTAATTTGTGTATGTTTTTCTAATTGATACATTTTAGTAACGTGTATCGGGTTTTAGTAGACAAAATATCGGATTTTAGTAGACAAAAATATCTGGATTCTAAGTTTTAAGGTTAAGGATATTTATTTGAATAATTTTGATTTTCAAAACTAAAAAAAAAAAACCTCCAAACTCTTACCCACCTCACTCATTTCTTTCAATTTCTCTTTCATCTCTCTCACTTCAACATTTTATTTGTCATCCATACTGTAGTCCAAACTGAAAAAATCAGAAACACCCGTCAAACCCTAATTTACATTTCCTCACTTATCTAATTTGTTTCTCTTTCATCTCCACAGTCTCTCTCACTCACACACAACAACCTGCGACACCGCAATTTGTTGAGCCAACCCGCATACTTGACTTCTTATATTTACAGTGATTGGTGTATCTACTTTAATGATACTATTGTTCTGTACCATTATGGAAGAAAATTATGGTAAAATATACACTTCTTCGGGAATGAAAAAAAATTGATCTACCTTAATTTGGTATTTTGTCTTCAATTCTTTAATTCTTGGATACTTGATTAAAAAATCCTCTTTTTTAAAAATGTAATTTATATCAATAGTCCTATATTTAGTAATACCTGAGTTCTTTCTTCGGTGTGAGGATCATCGAAATAAGCAAAAGTACTATTTCTATGAAGAATACCATGGACTGGTATTTCAATCGAGATACTGGAAGCTAACATTAGTGTTTTGTCTTGTTCTTAAAATAATTGGGATTGAAATGGAATAATGAATCGATTTCTCCGCCTCTTTGCTAATAAATCGTAGTATCGTGAAAAATAACAGGATGTGTAAAATGAAAATGATCTTTACATATGATTTGATTATTTTTTGAATAATCTGAAATCCTTCTTTCTTTTTTATAAGAAGGATTGAAACGAAACAATTTATGTCTTACTTTATTATTACTTGCTAAAATGTTACAAATATCTTTCTCATGTAGAAATAGTTTTTGTGTGTGGATGAGAGAGAGTATAGAGATGAGAGATAAACAAATTAGATAAGTGAGGAAGGTAAATTATTGTTAGAAGAGTGTTTCTAAAAGTTGGGGTTAGGGTAAGGGTAACAAATGAAATGTTGGAGTGAGAGAAATGAAAGAGAAAAAGTAGAGAACAATGAGAAAGGTGAGTAAGGATTTGAAGAGTTTCTTGTTTTTTATAGTTTTAAAAATAAAAATTATTCTAATATTCTTAACCTTAAAACTTAGAATTCATGAAAGTATTTTTATATATTCGGTACATAATGTACTAACTAGGCAAGTTAGCAAACTGTACATATGAATAAAGATGAGTTTAAAAATTCTCCAAATTTATCATTTTTCTGTGATATATATCAACAATAACCAAGATGATTAATTTGACACCAACCATGCATCTCCCCTTCAAGGAAAAACTGTGGAACAAAAACAAAAAATATATATATAGAAAGACACGAAAGAAGAGGGAGACATGAAGATATGGGTGATTGCAGAGGTGAATAAATATTGAGCAGTATAGTTGTTGGCAGAAAACATGAGTTGAAGAGAATAATATGGATATATATATATGTTTGAGATGATTATTCATTTATGCCTTCAAGAAACATCTGCATATGCATATATTTCTCAGGAGAAAATGTCTCCGTGTGATCATTTTTCTGATCTTCTTCGCACACTTGTTTTGCAACCAAAGAAATTGAGCAGTGTGGTTATGTGGGTTTAATAAATGCAGAGGATAAGGCAACAAGTGTGGCTGTGAAGAGAGATACGTAAAAGGTTCAAACATGCATACGTGTAACTATAACAACAACCAACAAGAATCATATACCAATCAACTTGTTGCCTCATGTGTGTTTCAGAATCTCTATCTCATTTATTACTCTCTCTCCTATCTTATTTATGAAACTCAATTGCATTTAAAAAAAAAAAAAACAGCTCATTTTGTTCCATTTATGTTTTAAGTTTTAATAAAATTATATAGTATCTGTAACAAGACCGAAAATTCACCTATGACGTTTCTTGAGAAGAAAGTCATCGAGTACTTTTGTGTATAAAGTGCATTTAAAGAAGAGAGCTAAGAGTGTATGGATGAAAATAGTTTGGAAAAACAAAACGAGGAAAAGGAAGAACAAAGAAGAAAGTTATGTCTGAAAGTGATCGTTTGATGAATGTAATATTTATAATTTTATGGAAGAAAAATCAAAGTGAAATGTTTAAATGATTACTCAAAATTTATATATTGTTAAATATATTAAAAAAAGCTTTTATAAGTTGTAAAAGTTCATAATTGAATTAGGAATGTACTTTTAAGAAAATTATATATAATGGAGAATTTTTTGTGTTGATATTTAAAAAAAATAAAATTATTTCTTTAAACGATTTTTTTAATTAGAATAATTATTTAAGGTTTAATATCTATTTTGGTCCCTCCTTTAGGAGGGTTTGTTCAAAGTGGTCCCTCCTTTTTTCAAAAGTTCACTTAAGTCCTACCTTTTGCAAAAACTGTTCAAAGTGGTCCCTCCTTTTTTCAAAAGTTCACTTAAGTCCTACCTTTTGCATTCAAAGTAGTCATTTTTGCTAACGGCGTTAACTTTCTTAACAGCACAGCTGCCAGGTGGCTAATATCTGCTGAGGTGTAACATTTTGGCTGTACTGGCATTGTTGTGTGTTTTAAAAAAAAAAAATTAATTGTGACGTGAAATTTAATAAAATTAGGTTTAAATTAAAAATTGAATTTGGGGTTAATTAAAATTAGGTTTAACAAAGACTTCCCCTGTCATCTTTATCCCAATTATTCTTTCTCATGACAGCTTCTTCATCATAGTTTATTCCAACCAAAACCATATTTCATCGAACCAACAACATGCGATCTCCGTCACCTGAAAATCCGAACAAAGGCACTGAAACTGCAGGTCGTAGACCAGCACCAACAATTCAAATATTGAAAACAGTCACATTTCTAGTTTCCACACCCTACCAATCAATGACTTTAAAAACAAAACTAAGTCATCAAAACCCTATAGACGGAAAGGTAAAACAATATCCACAAGCTAGGGGGAAATTAAGAGCAGGAAGTGAATTCACCGCAAATTTAATTTTCCAATGAATTGTGCTCGAACTTTATTCCCCGAGAAAGTGGTGGAGGAAGGTGTATCTCCGTCTTCGGAAGGTGCCGCCGGCGATCCCTTTCTTTGAAGCTGAATCGTAATGCAAGGTTTTAGACTTGTCTTTCAACGTCATATACAGATATTTGCTTTTAGGTTCAGATCCGGTTCTTTAGTAAAGATGAGAACTTGTTGGTTTAACCTTGCACATGGTGAAGCCCTTCAAGGTGCTGCACGGAGGGGTGTCGACATTGGTGGTAGAGGCTCTTGCGAGCATAGGTGCCCACATGGCTTGTGGTTACAAAAGAGTGGCTGGGATTCAACTGTGCATCAACCATTTGAAAAGTGTTGTGCTTGGTGACTTGGTCTATGTAGAAACTACCCCCTCTAAAACTCTAAAAATTGAATTTGGGGTTTTGTAGATTGGGGATTCTTTAAATCACGACCATTCTTCCAAGGCTGAACAAGGAACAAAAAACAAATATGTAGACTGAAGGAGATGAAACAATGGTAGTTTCATGATTCGAACAACAGAGGGGCGAAAACAGATTGAGGGTTTTCTTCCCCAATTTAGGGTTTCTGGTTCTAGTTTCACTTTAGGGTTCTTAGGATTCAGATTGGGAATTTTCTCCATTTTAGATTTCTAGAAACAATTATGGTTCTTAATGGGATTTTTAATTAATTACTCCCAATTAATCCCAAATTCAATTTTTAATTTAAACCTAATTTTATTAAATTCTACGTCACAATTAATTATTTTTTTAAAACACACAACAGTGCCAGCACAGCCAAAACATTACACTTCAGCAAATATTAGCCACCTGGCAGCTGTGCCGTTAAGAAAGTTAACGCCCTTAGCAAAAAGGACCACTTTGAACAGTTTTTGCAAAAGGTAGGACTTAAGTGAACTTTTGAAAAAAAGAAGGGATCACTTTGAACAAATCCTCCTAAAGGAGGGACCAAAATAGGTATTAAACCATTATTTAATTAATGGTATCTTTAAGTAATTATTTCTTTAAATTTAAATAATTTTTTTTTAAATTTAATCACTTTTTTAATTATAAAATTATCTTATTTACAATAAAATTATAAAAATTAATTATATTTAATTTTATAATTATAATAGTAACAATGATTTTATTATTTTTCATTATCATAAATAATGATAATAACAATAGTGTAACAATTACTTATATTTTTTGGAAGTCTTAATTGAATATCGTGATTTTTTTTTTGTAAAAATTAACTTGACTTCATTTTTTTGACGGTAAAAAATAAAAGGAAAAGTTATGACAACTAAATTCTCAACCTTCTATTATTTGTTAATCGTTAATCTTATTGAAAGATTAAAACATCATAATCAAAAAAAAAATACAGGACACATATTCAATATTAGCGAACAAAAGGTACAACTTTTCGTTAATATTATTAATATTGATTATCACGTCTTTAACTCCATGTCATGTCATAATTAATTATATAATTTAAGTCGTGAAAACATAGAGATTTAATTTAACCATTTGACCACTTTTTTTGAAAAAAAAAATGCTTTGGATAAAAAATTGAAGTTTAATAAAATTGGGAAACTGAAATTACAAAATTAAATTTGAGAATATAGTTCAAAAAAGAAAAAAAGAGACACGTAAAGAACATGAATTATTGAGAGACGAATTAAAAGTTATAATAGGAAAAAAAATTAAATTTAATAAATAGTAATTAAAATATAAATTTTGAGTATTGATTGGTTGAGATTATTCCACAACACACGGTATTAGGATAAGAAATTGACCAAAATAATGAATGATATGCTCGAAATATATTAACACATATAACCTCCAACCACTTCTCTCCGTTAGATAATAATGAATTGCCACTTGCGAAATTAAACATCTTAAAAACGCCAAAGTTTATTGTATTATTCGTTTTACGTTCTTTTTTTATTCAATCATTCCATTGAGGTTTTTAAGATCAAGATTATAAATTTTTTAAGTTCTATATTTAAACTTTTGTTTATTTTTTTTGTTTTATTTTGTTATAAAAAACTATTAACAAAAAGATACTTTAATCCTAATGTGAATATTCAATAATTATGATAATTAATATATAATAAATATAAAATTATATATCTTTTTATTTCAAATCAATATTTATAATTTTTAAAATAAATTTTGGATTAAAAATAATTTAATTTCGATTCAATTACTAATAACCAGACTTTATTTTAAATTAATTAATATTAATATTAATATAACGGGACATTGACATTCAGTTGTTGAAGTGATCATCTTTCGGATCAAGACATGAAATGACCATCCGATCATATATACACTAAAAATATTTTATTTTATATATTAATTTATTAATTTTTAAAGATTATTTTAAAAAAAAATATGTATTATTATATTTATACTTAGTATGTAATTTATAGTTGGAATGAAAATAATATTGAAAGAGCAATATGAATAATAAATTTACCTAAATCAAGAAAAACAAGAAACATATATTGTGATTAGGTTCTATGCTGTAGATAATTTATATGTGTTTTTGTCTATTTTTTTTTTCTTTACGCGTGTAATTATTTTCATAACATCGATAACTAATATTTGATATTTTACTTTTCTATTCTTGTATTTTATTCTTAAGATAATTATCTAAAGTATGGTAATTTTAAAATAAAATAAAAAATAAAATATGAGTATGCAACAGGAACAACTCTAGTTTATATATATATATATATATATATATATATATATATATATATATATATATATATATATATATATATGTGTATGTTAACGCTCTGTTTTTTAGTTGATACATTTTAGTAATGTGTATCAGGTTTTAGTAAACAAAAATACCCTTATATATTACGGATTCTAAGTTTTAAGGTTAAACATATTTTAATAATTTTCATTCTCAAAACTAAAAAAAAAAAAAAAATCCTCAAACCTTTACTCACCTCTCTCATTCCTCTCAATCCTTTCTTTTTCATCTCCCTCAATCCAACCTTTTCTCTGCCATCCCTATTGTAACCCCAATTGAAAACCTCAGAAAAACTCGCCTAATCCTAATTCACCTTCCTCACTTATCATTTGTTTTTTTTTCTCATCTCCATACTCTATCTCACCTACACACAATAACTCACGACACCCCAATTTGTTACTCTTGATCTGTTCGTCATTTGTTTTCCACTTAACAAAATAATCAAAAGAAGTTTTGTAAGATTATTCATTGTATCTTAATATGTTTATTTATTATTATTAATTTTGTATTACATGAAATTACTTATTTCAATTTCATGTAAACTACTCACACTAAATGATAAAAAAAAAACGAATGTCGTTCAACGCAGTTATCGTAGTAAAAAATGCACCCTTCATACACTGACCAAAATAATCCATCAAGAGTAGCACCAATGGCAGCCATGTTTTGTTGCTTCCAATAAGAAGAAGATTTTGCTCTGTGTGTTTAACTATGCATAAACTTTTATTCGATTTTTTTTTTAATTTTAATATTATCATTAAAAAAAGAGTCATGTATACACATCAATAAATAGACTCAATGTATACTGTGATAAAAATATAATAAAATGTGGTGTATATGCGCAAATGATGCATGAAAATTCTATAATTTATGAAAGTTTTATTTACTGTGACTTAATTTAAAAATGAAATTGAATAATAATAAGAAGGAAAAACATATAACACACCCCTCCAATCAAAAATCAACATCAACATCATTAATTATTTTGTCATTAAAATGGAAAACAAATAAACGAACACAACAAGAGCAACAAATTGCGGTGTCGCGGGTTGTTGTGTATGGGTGAGGGAGAGTATGGAGATGAAAGATAAACAAATTATATAAGCGACGATGATGGATTAGGGTTAGGCAAATGTTTCTGGTTTTTTTTTCAATTGGAGCTACAGTAGGAATGCAGAGAAAATGTTAGAGTGAGAGAAATGAAAGATAAAGGGATGAGAAGAATGAGAGAGGTGAGTAAGGGTTTAGGGAGATTTCTTGTTTTGTTTAGTTTTGAGAAAGAAAATTATTCAAATACCATTGACCTTAAGCTTAGAATTCATAATATATGAAGGTATTTTGGTCTACTAAAATCCCGTGCACATTACTAAAATGTACCAACTGAAAAAAGAGCGTACGAGTATTAGCAAAACCTATGTGTGTGTCTATATATATATATATGACTTAAATAGATTTACCTTAGAGCTTCTAAATGTTGGATGATTTTCTTGATTGACATTAGTATAAAGTTAGTTTATCATGCCACATATTTTATCATAAAACATCAAAAAGATAAAAAGAAAAAAAGAAAAATGTGCGATTGCATTTTACAAATCGGTGTAACTTTTTTAAGTCGAAGACTTTTGAATTCGATCTAAATATCAAATTTTACATTGGATTCCGAAAGTGTCAAAAATATTTATTGTATATCTTTTATATTTATATTTATATTTTTGGAAAACATAATATTTAATTTTACACGTGAGCATGTAATAATAAATGTTCACATATAGTCTCTTCTGAACTTTTAGTTATTTGATAGGCAACTTCTTCAATTTTATATTTTTTAAAATTAGTTTTATATAATTTATATTATTCATTATTATAAACTCGATTGATTGATATTTGAACTTCAAAAAAAAAAAAAAAAATCAGATGGAGGGGGTTTATTGTAAATGAAAATAAAATTATGAAGCTTTTTTTTTGTGTCAAAGAGTAAAAAATTATGTACATATCTAAACTGTTACACTATAAATGTATATATATAATTAAATAAATAAACAGTGAAGCATATAACTTAAATTTAAGAATGATTATATTTACCGTGTTACTTAGTTATTAGTTATATTTAAATGACTCCAGGTTATATTTAATTGTTTTAATATTACATTTAAATGTTTTGATATATGTCTTGGTTTTTTTATGTTATATCTGAAAAAAAAATTATGTTATATTGGAAAATATACGTGAATTAACAAAATTATTTAATTTTGAATGTTATCCAAATAGTGAATTGTTTTTTTATAGTTAATTAAATGTTTTACATAATAAAATGTAATATAGGCAGATTAAATAATGCATTATTTAATGTATTTAATTAAGTATTTTGGATAAACTAATAAATGCACCCGGCACACAAATTTTAAGTATTTTTTTTTATTGAATCTTTATTACAAACAATTCTATTCAATGTTTAAAATATTTGTTATTTTTATCTTATTATTTCATTTTTATTGTCACCAACATAGCGCGATTGTTATTTTTTTCTTTTTATTTTCAAGTTAATGATAAACTTCTTCACTTTATTTTAAGTTTGTTTCCATTTCATTAGTCAACTTGTTTTGACCAGAAAATGAATGAAGTGATTTGGAAGATAAAAAAAAATAAAAGTAACCATTTCATTTTTTAAAGTAAAATTCAGGTTATAAGTTTATACACAAAAATAAATATTATGTTAAATATTGAATAAAACATAAACTTTTAATAAATACTCAATTAAAAATATTTAAATCTATAAAATAAAAAAATTTAATTAAATATAAAAAAAATTATTAATATTTTCTTAAATTCAAATAATAATTTTAATACTACAATCTTTCTTAATATACCCTACCATTTATGTGATTAAAAGCTCAACAAAAGTGTGTTTATTTCAAAGTGAGCAAAATTTGACGTGCGTAAAAATATTTAGTTAAAAACGTTGTTTTATACTTTATAATTTATAATTTAGTTTAGAGACAAAAAAAATTATAAATGATTGAAGACCAAAAATATATTTAGTATTTTTTTTAATATTATATAAATGATGCCATCGATTTATTTAATAAAACATTTTAGTAATAAAATATATAAATAAATGTTTATATTTTTTGTTTAATCTACTGTGTTTCGATATTTCTAATAATTTTATATTTATTTAGGAATTACAATTAAAGATAATTTAAATATATATTTTTAAACTTTCAAGATATATTTTAAAGTAAAAATTCAAATTTTAAAATAGACAATACATCGTGTCGTGTGATAATTAACTTTAACAATTACAATGGATGGACTTGAGATAAAAAAAATGAAAACTTGAAAAAGAAATTAAAATGATTATCGTAGTTGACATATAAAATAATAGTATTGAATATAATGAAAATCTTAAACCATGAATTTAAATTTAATATTTATATTTTGGTAATAAGGAAGAGTTGTGAAGTAATTAATACGTAAGTTGTTATATTTATATGTGTGTGACAAATTCTTTGAAGCCTTGACTTTGATTGATATGCATTAATTCAACCACTTGATCTAAAAGTATTTAAAGTGGTCCAAAAAATTCAATAGATATAAGAAATGAATCTTAACTATTCAAGAACGAGAAATCAAACTGACTTTGAGGCCTTCAATTTTCATCAACACATTTGAGAGTGAGATTTGCTGGTTTTCTTACATCACTGATCTGGAAAATAAATACACAACAATTTTGCATAAACTTATATGCTTCCCAGTAAGGATGACAAAAAAATTTGCGCCGTAAATATCTGTAAATAAAATTTATGATGGATAGTTGATATATGTAGATATCTTATATAAACTTTTTATTTTTTAAAAACTTTATTATACATAAATCAGAAAAATCAAATCACAACAATTTGCACCTGATTTTCTCTTTCTAAAATTAATCACTAAATACAAACAAAACCTAGAGTGTTGTTTGAGTGAAAGAAAAGAAAAAGAATATTAAATGGGTTAAAAAAATTTCATTTATTTTTCTTCATCCTTCAATAACTTGCTCTTAATAATTTATTTTTTTTCTCCCTCATAATTTCAGTCCTCAATCCAAACATGCAATAAATAATACATTCTCTTAATATTGTGTTTCTCGTTTATATATAAACTAAGAGTAAATTGAAGAGTTGTGAAATATATGTTTTCATTGTTTAGAAACAAATAAGAAAGGTTTAAAAATGATGTTTTAACCCAAATTCTTCCTTCTACCTTTTTTCCTCTTGTGTTCCTCTCGTGCTTCCTTTTTTATCTTCATGGTGTCGATCTTTGCTAACATGGAAAGATTCTTTAGTTTCAATTTAGTCCGTACATGTTTTTTTTTTAAATTTGCAGTTTAAGGTTATTGGACAAATTTATGAAATTATTTTCATAAATGCATTAATTTCAATAAAAAAGAGAAAGTAATTAATTGTCGGACATGTGTTGTAAAGAAAACAATTAATACTTCATTGAAATATAAGAAAATTATTGATTTCAAACTTTTTTTTTTATAACAATCTAAGTTGGAATCAAGAAAGTAATTCCCATGTGACATATTAAATTTATTTTGTATTTTATAATATTAATTACTTTTGTATAATTTATACACTTAACTTTACTTAACTTTTAATTAGTTTATATATACACACACACACACCCGTATATATATTATTGTGATATAGAATTGGAAAGGGTAAAATAATTTTTTTTATAAATATTTTACTAAAATCAAGAAAATGTACTGCTCGCATGAAATAATATTTAATGCATGAGTAACCCATTTTTTGAAATATTTGTATTCCATATAATTGTTTTCTCAAAGCTAAACTTAAGATATATTAGTTACTTTCTTGTCATTTACCTTAGAAAATTTCATTAATATATATTTTATTAAAGTAACATATTTTTTTTCAAAAGAATTTTAAAATGACAGTTAAAGAGGAATAGAGTGAATATGAAAAACATGATACGTGAAAAAATGTATTAAACTCTATTTATGCCATCTTTCTCATGATTTTATATATATATATATATATATATATATATAACACAATAATGTATTTATTTTGTTCCGGATAAAATATAACTGAAATAGACGACAAACATAAAAATCACTCCAGAATAAAAAAAATTAAATGGTAAAAGTAAAATTATTGAATAAGGAAAATTATCTTAAAGATAAAAAGAAGATAAAACAAAGAAAAGTGGTCCGTGGAAGGTGAAACATATATAGACAAATTTTAATTGAGATTTTAAACACATGGTCACTAAAAAGAAACCCTTAGCTGTCATGATATAAAACTTTCAAGGGATTAGAAGGTACGAAGCTAAGAAAACAAATATAATGAATGAACAAGATGTAAAGAAAGAAGGTTCAAAGAAGTGAAAAAACCAAAACTACAAAAAAAATAAATGCAAGATTATATTTATATAATTTCTAAAACTACTTTACATTTCTCAATTTGCATAAATGATTATAAACATTATAATAGTTTTTTTTTAATTGTAATTCCTTATCAACCATGTTTAAAATGATGTTGTGATAATTTTGAAATTATTTAATAATTATTGAAAGTAGAAAATGGATATGAACATGCATGCTTGCATGCAGTAAATTACTCTCTACTTGTATTGTACGTTACCGTACATGATTCTTTATATATCAATAAATTCATGACATGTAACAATAGTGCATAGAAATTGATCTTTTAACCAACCATCAAAGCAAGTCTTCCGCTCACTGGTCTATCACCTCACTTATAAGAAGAAATATCGTTAGGATAGTCTCTAACCATGACTTTGATATCATGTTATAAGTGAGTTTTTAAGTCTAACTCAGCCCTATAAAATCGGTTTGTAAGGTGAGGTTTGCACCTCACTTATATATTATAAATTGGTCTTTTCTCTAGTCGATGTGAGATTTCCAACACAACCCACCATGGGTTAGATTGTTAAAGAGATTGGTTCACTAGTTCACTTAATTACAATTTTTTTAAAATAAAAAAAATTACAAACCTTTTACAATTCAAATTTAAATAAATTTCACTTCCAAAATGATGTTAAACTCAAAATAATAAAAAAAAATACGATACAATTCATGTATAATGAACTCGATGATATTTTTTAGGATTTTATAAGATAATAAATTAATAAAAACAAAATTTAGTAGGTTGGTGGACCAACCTAGTTCAACATGAGTTCAATCCGGATGAACCAGACTTAAATGAATCAAGTTGAATATTGATCACATAAAAATACTCTTTTTTAACCCAACTTAACCCGAATATCTTGTAAACCAAATTAACATATAGTTATAACTTATTTTGAAAGCTTTATAATAGAAAGAAAAGGAAGAATTGGAAGTGAATAAAATAGAATAGACAGGTCTTGAGAATTCGGTTATTGGTTGGAGCTTGAATGCATGCTTAAATATAAGTTAGTGATTGAGTGATATATATTGATGAAAAAGATAGATGAATTAGGCATATATTAATGGACCACAAATTAGTATAGAATATGATAAGATAACTAATTAATTATTATTCTATACATAACAATCACAATTGGTCAGCACTCAAATTATTCCCTATATAAAACTCGTAATAATATTTTATTTGTTTTCAAGAAACGTAATCGTAATAGAATAGCCAAACTTAAATGTTGGCAGATGAGAGAGTAAATACGTACCGTTATCAGTTGCATTTATTTGGAAAGTTTTGTTTCTTTCTCTTCTTTCTCTTCAAATCTTTTTCGGTACTATGATTTATCAATTTCTTTTTTTTTTATCATCACCACGTGTTGCTTTCTCTCTCATGGAGTGAAGCAATAATTGAATAATAAAGCTGGCTAACTTAACTTATTTTCGTCTTTTAATTTTTAAACCATCAATTTTTTTTCTTTAACCTGCCAATGGAAAACATTAAATCCAACAAGAAAAACCATTGCAATATAAAGAGTTTATTTCCTTATCATGTGGAAATTTCGCACTTAACAAATTTTCTTTGAGTACGATCACAACACGACCCTAATGAAATTATAAGATGCCCTAATAATAAAGTTAGAAAAAAAAAGGATAATTTCTCCCACTAATGTTAATAATTAATATTTGTGATAAAAAAATCATAATAATTAATATTTGTTAATCTCATCGCGCGGACTATCAACAAGCTTATATCGAGTTTTATCAGAAAGAAAAAAAAGTAATTAGAGGATGTCACAACTCATAAGCACTTTCATTTTCAGAATGTATTAAATAACATTGAGATACCACTTAAATATAATAACATCGTAAAAGTATATAAGCGTATTCTTTCCTTGAAATATAGCTTTCGTTCTTAAATATACTAAATTTCTCATTTAGTCTACTATTTTCAAAACAAAAGCAGTCTTCTCCTTTTATTAGTATTTTCTTGTTTTTCTTTTTAGTGGTTCCTCTAAATATCACTAAAAAGTCTTGTTTATATCTAAACATTTAATGAACAAAACAAAGGAAATACTGAACAAAAATATTATATAGGAAAGGGAAAAAAATTATGAGAAATATAATTAGATGATGTTTGCATGTAGATAAATATAATTTAATTTTTTTTTATCTTGAAGAAATTGTTTAAACCTAAGTTCCTAATTGGGAACCTATCCCACAGGCAGTTAAAACACTAGTTGGTCCATTGACCTAAAAAGTCAATGATAACAGAGTCGTGCTTGGTGACTTCAATGCATTTCGGAAGAGGAGGAAAAAAACGAAACACACGTCCGTGCAAAATAACTTGATATTCTCTTTAAGCTCAAATATTTATATTTAATGGGCCGAAATTTTTAATAAATTTTATGTCGTTTAGCTTCATTTAATATTATTTAAAATATATATATATATATATATATATATATATATATATATATATATATATATATATATATATATATATATATATATATATATNATATATATATATATATATATATATATACGAAATGTGTGTATGTTCAACCTATATACCATCTCTTATAAATATGATTAAATGTAATTTAGAGCATATATGTATATATTATTTTATTATGTAATGAATAAAATTAAATGACTTTAACTAAAAATCCTTTGTATTTTACACCTAAATGTGCTTCTAGGAAAACCTCGTCTGTTGCCACACAATCTACCTCTGTTTCAATTATTGTATTAATATCACCAATAGTGTCACATGTCCAAAAAGAAAAATCCTCCCTGGTTATCTGAAAGAGAATATACATCAATATGCACCACAATTAATTTAATTGAGAGGGAAAAATATGGGGAACAAACACCTCAAACATATATTGCAAACATCATGGAAACTTAATCCTGTTTTACTAAGTAATAAAATTTCACACCTTTATCATTTATTTTATTTATTTTAATCATTTTAAAATTAAATATCATACTATTATTATACATACATATATGTATAATTAACCAACAATGATTTGCTATTTAGCGTAATATTTCATTGGATATGCTCAAGCAAAGCCATCTTTGAATACATGATGAATCGTGTAAGTAAAAATTATAGTGAAATTGTAATAAATCAGAAAAAAGTGCGTTTCTCTCTTTTTATCCTTAAAACATAATTAATTATGTAACACCACACCTTAAATTTAAACATGCTGAAAGATGTTCAAAATTTTGCTTATATCAGAAAAATAATTAATGTAAATAGTAATATTATATATAAATATATAATTTCAAATACACGTTTCATAATATAGTCTCATTAATTATATATTCATTTTGTTTTTTTTTCTTGAAAAGAAAAACAGATATGGGTAATGGGTATCTGTCAAACGGGTATTATATATATATATATAAGCTGCTAAGGGTTGGAAGAAGACAGTGTTGAGGTTTGAGAGGAAAGAAAGTATAACAATGGAGGAGAGAACCATAGGAAGAAATGGAAGCTCTAGAAAGGGTAGCTTTAGGTTTGGAGTAGGAGTGGATGGAAAGAAGGATCACAGTGTGGTGGAGCTTGGAAGTATTGACACACACAAACTTCTTCTCAGCGGAGGAGAGAAAGAGAAAAAACAACAACCTCTCACCAACTCTCTCTCTTCCAGGCAAATGAAATCCCTATCTGCTCTCTGTGACAGTATCTTACCTTCCGTCGACCACTCCGTTCACACTTCCGATGATTCTGTCAACAAGTTCTATCGGATTTCAGCTTCCATGGCAGGCACACCAGAACTTGTAAGCCTCTCTCTATATATGTACCGAAAACGGTTTCAAGGGCATATTTCCAGCTCCAGTAGTTATAACATGAAACGTGTTATTTATATTTATGAAATGACATTCAAAATGTATAATGATAGTTTTGCAGTATTTTTCTCCATTTGCACTGTTATGCAAAAATCATTGATAAATGAACGTATGTTCTGTTTCTTATCATGAATGAAAAGATGCTTCAGGAATAGAGCTTACATTGTAGGGATGATAATGAGACGTCAGTTTTATGAAAAGGGTTTATGCATAATTATGTGTTTGTGATGTTACAGTTAGGGGGAGTGATATGTGAGAAGCTGAAACACCCATTGACAGGGTTACTGAAGTTGGCGTTATGGGGGTTGTCAACGTGGTTTGGAACATTAATTTTGTGTGGGATGGGCTGTGTCTCAACAAAATTTCCCTTCATCCATAGCTATCCTGAGTTGTCTCTGCAGAAAAGACAAGAGATCATGCGATCATGGTCTCTCAGTTACATTCGTCTCTTCAGACTGCTCTTCAGGACCATCAAACTTCTCACTCTCCTTCTCTTCTTTACTCAGGTATTTCTCAAAAAATCAAACATATATGCTATCTGTTTATTTACTTATATATTACTGTCTTTCATATTCCTCATGCAATCTTCCACCTTTCTCCAACTTTTATGTTCTCTTTGTCTTCTTGTAGTAAGTGTTAAATAAGTCTTAAATAAGTATCATTTTAGCTTTTCAAACTCATACATTTTCCAAACTCAAATATAATGTTTATGTCTAATAAATTTAAAAGCAAATAGTTTAATCTTAAAATAAATTAAATATATAAGCAAATTCAAAAGATTTATATTCAATTTTTTTTACACAGTGTGATTTTAGAAAATGTAGAAATTATCGTAGATTGAATTGTCATTCTTAATTGTCCGGGTGAAATTAGATAAATATTTTAAGTCTAAAAATAGTATTGGTTGTTTTTCTATTTGTACTCCTAATTAATAACATTAATGATAGAAAGACTGTGAATTAATTATTACTGGGAGTAGTACACTAAAGTTGTTATCCTGTTTCATCTACTGACTTTTCTTTGTACATGAAAACCTTGGATAGGAACTATTAAAGAAAACAACAGTGATTTTTAATAATTAACTTTAAGGGATAATATATAAAATATAATGTTATAAATTTTTACAAGCATTTCTCAATTTTGAATACCAACCTGGAGCTCACCATTCCTTAATTAGCGCATATAAAAACATTAAATGTTTTCTGCTGCTTTGTCTCTCCCTTTTTCTTTTCTTAAAAAAAATAATAATAATAATAACTGCTTTGTGTTTCCTTATTGTTATCACCATTTTTCTAATATCATCTTCTTTCAATAAACTATTTTTATTCATCTAGGTCCAAGTGCATAAATGGCTGTCACCTAATTATCAGTATGGTATTTATAACCCTTTTTAATACAGTGTTTTTGAGAAAGTAATTTATTGTTATAAGTCATATTTTATGAATAACCTTTTTCCTTATTCTTTCACATACTGATTTTAGCATAATGTTCACCACAAACATAGAAGTCAAACTTAAGATTTAAAGTTATTTAAACCTAACCCTTGCATTGCCATATATATAAGCATAAGCATATATGGTAACATAAAGATCACAAAAGACCTAAAATTTAGGTAAACCTTTTAAGTACATACATATGCTGCTAGAAGTATCTTTTGGACCATTTTACAAACGGCGTACGATGATAAAGTTAAGAATGTTGGTGGTACTGTTTTTAAACTAATAAAAACAGAACATGTTATTTTTTTCCTAGATTTACAATTTCACTACTATTGAGGTTAATAGGATTTTGTTAAAAATAGCATAAGGAACAGTTAAAGTTAAAAGATTTAATGTTACTTAAAAAAAAAAAAACCTTTTAAAGGAGTGCATGAAAAAGCTAACATTAATGTTCCGGTTTGACTTTGTGGCATGAAAATGTGTGTTATGGTGCAAGTGGTTGAAACTTGAATGTGATAATCCCTTACATTTAGTTGAAGAAGTGACCAGGTGATGATAACTCTCAATCTATCTTTAATTTTGTATTTAATTTTGTATTTAATTTTGTAACGGAGTTTTATGTTTTTTGTAATTTTTATATTTAAAGAAAAAATAGTATTATATAAAAAATTGTGTTAGTTAAAATATTATTTTTCATAATATCGAATGGCCTTTATGTACCAAATTGCATGCAGGTTAGAAATTTTTAACCAAATCACGAGTTACATTTTATTTCATCTTTCCAATGGTGATCTACCTAACAGGGAATCCCAAGTGAAATATTAATGGATTTTTATACTCTCAAAATATCTTTATTATAATCAACTTTTCAGATTTTTTTTATTCAAAAAAATCCAAAAAACAAGATACTATTTATCCAACTAGATCTAGCTCACACTTTAAAGATTCAATTTTTAAAAGTTTTCAACAATGAATAGTAATGCTGGATTCTTCTTCTCTTTTCATTGTCTACTTTTTTTTTAAATATTAAAATAATCATATTAAAATTAGGCTATTTAGAAATAAAATTCCGGCTGATTATTTATGTTGAAAATTTCACTTTCCAGTATAATCACATGTCCGTAAAAAATATATATTTAAAGATAATGATATTTTGATAATATTTTTTTAATAATATTTTAATATCATATTGGTTCATAATGATTTTTATGACTATTATTATTAATTTTGGAGTAATTTTGAAATCATATAATTATACATATGTGATATTAAGATGTTGTAAAAAAGGTGTTGTCAAAATAAAAAAATGAAATTAGTATTTTTTGAAAAAATATTTCCAATAAAATAATAATGATAATTGACATAAAACAGACATGATAGAGATACAGGAAGGGAATAGAAGTATTATTGAAAGCCTTTGCAAAGTGGACCCTTCGTACTAAGAGATAAAAGGTTGTAGTTGATCCAGTTGGAAGTTATTAAAAACAACTATGATGTGTTTGCTGATAAAGAAATAACTAGAATAATTATTTAACTAAGATACGAATAAATTATGAAATACTAAAAAATTTGTTTCTTTTTCTATCTAATTTTCTTTTATCAAATAATTTGTATCATTCTATTTCTACTGATTTTTTATTTTTGCACCTTCTAGCATTAAGGTGTCCCACATGAAAGTGGTACGGACAGTAGAACTAAGATTCGGCTCCAAAGTCTTAGACCTAGTTTGGATGATACCAAAAAGAAAAGAAAAGTAAAAAGATTTTATTTATTATTAGCAATTTAATTTATTAGTATTATTTAATATTTATGAGATTATAAATTGATTAGACATAATACTAACATTTGAAAAGGTGAGTGTTTAGTATGAAATGTGAGGGTGGTAGCTATGGCATTCCAATGGCATTAATCAAGCTTGTCTTCCAACTCATTCCATTTAAAATGGTGTGCAGAAGGACCCCAAGAAAGGACCATGTCCTTTCCTTCACCATAACTTCCATTAATTTCTCTGCTTCCTATCTTCTACCATTTTCTCTCACAACCCAAACATCATAGACCAACATGTCTAAATACAAATAATTGTTTTGAGGCAATTTAGAAAATGGGAAGTTAAAAGGAAATAATAGTTAGTGGTGGAAATCAAAGACTCGTGGGGCACTGATACATCACAGAAGAAAAGAAATTCATACCATTCCTTAGTTATTTCTTTTCTCAGTTCGTTTTTAACAATATTTTTTTTACAACATTTTAACATTATTTATATTTTATTCTGTGATTAGTTTATGTTAATGTTTATAATAATTATTATTGATTGTGAAATAATATTGAACCAATAACAAAATAACATGTAAATAATATTAAAATATTATTAAAAAAAATTGTTAAAGTAATATTATCTTTCCTTTATTTCATCACTACTCTTCTCTTCAAATATTTCTTGCCACATTTCGCATCATCTTTAATTACCATCTATATTGTTTTACTATAAGTAAACATAATAAAATAGAAAATTATATAAAAATTAACAACTTTATGCGTTTTTTTATCCATAAAAAACTAAATAAATAAAAAATGTATTTTATAAGTAAATTTTTTCCAATGTGGTTTTGTAAGGTGGTACAAAAACCAATTCGAATTGTAGAAGGAGGTGGTTTTCATATCTCACTAACCTTTCACCGACATGTTGCTAACAAGACGACACAAAGAAGGTCAATTACTTCCTGCACCCCATGATTTTCAGAATATTTTTCTGGAACCCAATAAACAATTCTGGAATTTTTTTTTCAGAAGTCAGACAAAGAATGGGCCACAAACCTGGCCCAAATTGTTTTACAGAAATGTTTTGTGATGTCCAAAATGCTTAAGTTTGTGTTATACCCTTGGAGGTGTAGGAAGAAGGCATGGGGTGCAAAAAGTAAACCCAATCCATTTGAAAGAAACTAAACTATAATGGTGTAGAGACGTAGGCACGATTGACCAAGTTATGATTTGTGCAGTTTGATGAAAATATTTTTGTCTTACTTGGAAAGTTGTAGTGATGATGGCATAACACAATGATAATCTCAGACAGATGAATCAGAAGAGAACTTTTCATGGAAAGCAATTGGATACTGTGGACCTGATCCAAAATTCAAAGCTCAGTTGAAGAACCACTTTTTAGATGGAAAATCTAAGGGAGCTGAAGATGATAAGGAAGATGAAGATGCAGAAGAGGTGATAGGACCCCTCTACAAAGGTCTTGTCCATCTCAATAACCCACGAGACATCGCTGCAGATGCTCTCAGACGGTTAGGATTCTCTGTCTCTGTCATTCGTAGAAAGCACAAAGCTGCAGCAAACTTGTCTTCTCCTTCTTTGGTGATTCAATGTGATGCTGTGGTGGTTGGTTCTGGCTCAGGTGGTGGAGTCATAGCTGGTGTTCTGGCAAAAGCTGGTTACAAAGTGCTGGTGTTGGAAAAAGGAGGGTATTCTGCAAGGAACAATCTTTCCCTTCTTGAAGGACAAACCATGGATCAAATGTACCTCAATGGTGGATTGGTTGCAAGTGATGACATGGGTATGTTCATACTATCGGGATCCACTGTTGGTGGAGGGTCGGCGATAAACTGGTCTGCTTGCATCAAAACCCCTCAGCATGTGTGCAAGGAATGGTGTGAGAAACATGGGCTTGAGCTGTTTGAGAGTGAATTGTATAGAGAAGCCTTGGATGCTGTCTGTGAGAAGATGGGAGTTCAATCTGAGATTGAAGATGAAGGATTCAACAATGCTGTTCTGAGAAAAGGGTGTCAAGAGATGGGGTATCCTGTGAATACAATTCCTAGGAATTCTTCATCAGATCATTACTGTGGCTGGTGCTGCATGGGTTGTAAGGATGGGAAGAAGAAGGGCACCTCAGAAACATGGTTGGTGGACTTGGTGAAATCTGGAAATGGAGCAATTCTTCCAGGTTGTGAGGCACTGAAAGTCTTGCACAAGAAAATTGAAGGGAGGGATAGAAAGGTTGCAGGTGGAGTGGCCTTTGAATTTGAATATAAAGGGATTAAGGACATTTGTGTGGTGGAGTCCAAGGTCACCATTGTAGCATGTGGAGCTCTATGTACTCCAGCATTGCTTAAAAGAAGTGGCTTAAGGAATCAGAACATTGGGAGGAACTTACATCTTCATCCAGTGACAATGGCTTGGGGCTACTTCCCAGATGAACCTGGTTCTGAGGTGTGGCCGGAGGCAAATAAGAAGAGCTATGAAGGAGGGATAATGACAGCAATGTCCTCTGTTGTTGCAGAGTTTGAACAATCTGGATATGGTGCAGTAATCCAAACACCTTCATTGCATCCTGGCATGTTCTCAATTGTCACACCGTGGACTTCTGGAGTCGATATAAGAGATCGAATGCGAAAATTTTCTAGAACAGCTCATATATTTGCACTGGCAAGGGATAAAGGATCAGGTACTGCGGAATCACCACATCGTATCAGTTATAAATTGGCAGGCGTAGATGAAAAGAACTTGCAGAAAGGAATTGAAAAGGTGCTGAGAATTCTGGCGGCTGCTGGAGCTGAAGAAATTGGAACACATCATAATAAGGGAAGGACCTTAAATGTAAAGCAAGTGAGCTATCATGAGTTTGAGAAGTTCGTTAAGGAAGAAAGTTCAAGGCCACTGGGAGACCTTTCAACACCATTGTGTTCAGCACATCAAATGGGGAGTTGCAGGATGGGTTCTAATCCAAAGCAATCAGTGGTGAATCAGACAGGAGAAACATGGGAAATGGAAGGCCTTTATGTGGCTGATACAAGTGTCTTTCCCACAGCTTTGGGAGTGAATCCAATGGTCACTGTTCAAGCTATTGCTTACTGCGTAGCACAATCTGTCGTAGAAGTTCTCAGAAGGAAAAGAACTAAGTGAGGGAAAAAAAACTTGTGCTCTTTCTGTAGCTCCAATGTTACTGAATACTCAGAAAAAACCTTATTCAAATAATTGATGAGAAAAGCCATGGTTGAAATTCTAACAACTTCATGGTTAGTTTTAAATTTTTTGCATACATTTTATTATAATCTTAACTGCTGATTTTAAATCAACAGTATTTACTGTATTTTACCCTGAAAAGGGTTCCCTCACTTTAGAGGAATCACATCCTTTTACAAGTGCAGTTCTAGAAATCAGTAACAATACTCCAGTTCCAGAAGATCTTCATGTCCTCACATAACTAAATATATTTTGACTAATGCATATCAGATAGAAGTGTAACATACACAAAAGGGGTATCAGGAATTTTCTACGACACTGATAACAAGCAACTCGATCCATCATATCATTCATTTATAGCAAAGCTTATTGCTTTTGCTCAAAGCTTGTTAAAAAGACGAGAGACACAAACAGAGAAAGCAAATCCCTCCCAAGAGGCCAACTTTAATCTGCGTGATATTTACGAACTCTCCAAGCAATATACTATATATGAGCAAGTGACAATGTGACCATTGTCACAGAAATTGAATCTTTGCCATCACAACTTGAAAATAAAATTTAGGTTATGAAGGACTACTCTTAATTTACAGACTACTCTTATGAAGGACTATATATAATCACTTTTCCATAATTTTATCCTATAGTCCACAAGATCCAAGAAAGATCCTTCATATCAATGTTTTCTTTTCATGTATATCCAGACAGACCTAAAAGCAACCCAGAATTATTGCAGCACAAAATCAACAACAGCCAGAAAAAGTAAAGGCATGGTAGTGAGGGTCGTATTCTCATAGAAATTGACTACACCAGAAATCCTTAATAGCATCTCTTTCACAAAATAGCATAACTACAGCTCCTTTGTGGAGATGAGGGAAGAGAATTAAATCAAAAGAAAGCAATTATCATCTCAACATTTAACATATAATGCACAATATTTTCCTCCCTGCTAATTCTAGTTAGTTGTAATGTTGTCTTCAGATAACATTGTTATTTGGTTTTACATGAAGTCCGATTCTCAATTAACTGTCATGGCAATCTGACATTATTCCTTGGGTGACATTGTGCCAGACACCTTACTGAAAAGATGGAAATGGCATCATGTAAGCAAGTCATATCTAACAAGGCAAAGTTCCCAAGCAAATGTTCATGTGAAGTAATATCAGCAGCTAACTAGGATAAGACATTCTTCTCATGTTGTTACAGCTAAACCCCTAAAACCTCAATAATCTACTTATAAAATGCTAAAGCCTCAAGCATACTCAAAATGCAGATTTATAATCTCCGAGTCAGCACTTTCGAAAAAAATAAATAAACTAAAAAAAAGTCGTTATCTACCAACCAGTAGCAAATCAAAATGTGGAACCGCTTCTTTTTTACCTTCAAAATCACAATAAACAAACATTCAAGGTAAGCAATCCTACTCAGAAAAAGTATCCCTATCTGTTTTTGGTGAGAGATGGGATTGAAGATTGGTGAGGGGCCACTGTCATTGAAATTTGATGTGGCTCTTACAAATTAGAATGAAAGTAGTACCGTGCCATTTGATAACTTGATACCACTGCAATCGTCATGAAACAAAAGAACATTTTGAGTTCGTTTTCTTTCTTTCTGGGAAGGTGCAGGAGGAAGAAAAGCACAGCGTGACCCAGATGATCATTGAAGGGAAAAAAGGCATAAACTAATATTCTCCCAGCACCCATTTGCAATGTTTATATAATATTTTAAACGCAAGTCCCAAAAGCGAAGAAAGCTACAATTTTTAACTCTGGGAATCCACAGGCAATTTGAATTGGGAATAGGGTTTCAACAATTAAACAAGTGGAAGTCAAATTTAAACGGAGCTCACGATGTGAAGAATAATATTAATGCATAGTTGATCGATGATTATTCTTCTCTCCCAAACCCACATGTCTTCGCAGGAATCGAATCCGGCCCTTTAATAGAGTGAATCTTTGAGGAAACGTCAAAGAAAGAGCCTTGAGTGAATCGATATGGCAATTACAATTACCATAGGTAACAGCTTCGGCACCTTAATTTTAATTAATTTTTCAATTCATGTCAATGTGGCCCCACACAACACCTCAAAGAGATAAGAAACTTCTTTCTGTCATTTGGGTTTAAACGAGGGAATGGGAATATAGCCTTTTCTTTTATCGTGAAAAGTGGCATAAAGAGAAACCTCACCGCATGAACCGATTGAAGAGAAGAGAAGCTTACCTATGAAAGTGGCAAAGTAATTATATAGTACTTAATTTGGATGGCAATTATCTGTGTATACTTGTTAATACAGATAAAGTACAGAAAAATTAGGAAACTTCCTTACTAGTCCTTATCATCATTGAGAAAAATGGACCGTTTTGAACAGATAATTGTTGTTTAAATGGTGTATTAAAATTTTGTGCAATTTATGTCTCTAAATTGGGCTTATTCTTGGTGTCTATCTCCAACTTGGTAAAAAGCTATTTCAGCAAGCGGTTGACTAACTAGAAAACAAATGGAAAAGGTTTAGCTGGTTTTTCCCAATTCAGGATATATGCAGTTAGGAATGGTATCTCCTTCAAAACAATGATAGACACTTTGGGAAGGAAGTCTCAACTACTACTACTACAAAGGAAGAGACTCAAAGAAGAGGGGGATGATGACCAACACATTCAAGGCACCAAGTCATCTTTCTATTTGAGTAGCTTCCAAGAGTTATTTCTTATTCTCTCTTATCTGCTGTCTTCACAGAATCAACCAACCCACCATGGTGGAAAGTCCTCCTAAATTCAAATTCACATTTATCTTCTTCATCATCTTCTCCCTCTCTCTTGGCTTAGTTTCCTTCTCCTTGTGCATAGCCTCTGAGATTAAGAGGAACAAGGTGAGTAATGTGTTCCTGTTCTATTCTTGAATTGATTGAAACCTTGCCCTTAGAAGTTTTTGCTTCTTTTTCTGAAACTGGTTCTGAATTCTGATGCTTTGTTTTGCAGAAGGAGGATCTCAGATGGAATGGGAGACTGTGTCATTTACCGTCAAGTCCAGCATTTGGATTGGGAATTGCATCATTGGTTTGTTTGGCTTTGGTGCAGAGCATTGGGAATTCTATATTGTTCAAGAATTGCTGTTCAGGAGGGAAAAGAAACGCTCGGTTTAAGATACCTATCGTTGCAAGGATTCTGCTTTTGATCTCTTGGTAAGTTAATAATCTTTTTCATATCTGTTTTTAGTTGTTAGCACATCACATTCAACAATCATAGGTTAAGGAAATAACACAGTTTGTTTGCTTGATTATTGGCTTGTGCATTGTCATCATTTACCTGTTAGAATGGACGTATATGCTCTAGAAATAAAGTTTGATTCTTGTAACCACATTATTGAAAGTGGACGCAGCACCATCCAATCTAGTTGTCAAACCGAATTTTCTTTCTTCAGGTTTGTATTGATTTTAACAGTAAAATATAGAGTACATCATTTTCAGAAACTGTGTGCCATGTGGTTTTCCATGATTGGCCACAGGTTGGCAAATTCAATCATTTTCAGTGTGAAGACTGCAAAGGTAGAAAAGTAGGGGAGGGTTGGAGATGTGGAATTAACAGAATGTCGTTCTGTTCTTCAAAAACTTAAAAACATAGAATGATCTGTTGGAATCCTGTAGAGATGGTAACTCTTAATATTAGGAATTGAAATTATACTTTTTATCCTTTGGAACATCCGAAATATAAGTGTAACAATGGTATGGATTATGGTTGCAGGGTTGGGTTTGGAATTGCAGTTATTTTATTAATTGCTGCGACAAGCATGAGCAAAAGGCAAGCATATGGGGAAGGGTGGTTGAAAGGTGAATGCTACCTTGTCAAAAAAGGGACATACGCTGGTTTAGCCATATTGATTTTAGTTACAGTAGGATCATTAATTGGTTCAGGGTTGTTAACAATGAAGACCAATAAGGCAGATCAAGGTCACAAAATACACGCACAAACGGGTGAAACTAGGGATTAAAGAGTTTGTAAATGGAAAGCATATAGTAAAATGCAGAGTCAGAGTTTTGGTGCAAACCAAGGAGCTATAAATTGGATTGAGGATCATCAACTACTGTAGAAAGAAGCCTTAAATGTTGCATAGACCAACGACAGAAAGAAAGTGCTGGAGGCAACAAAAAACGTTTGAATTGTCTGTCAAATTTCGTGAGGAGTAACTACATTTTTTTCGACTTACATGATACGAAAGAGACATTTGTTTTGTATACATTCTCCCCGAGGTAGAAACTGCCTCATACAGGAACTCATTTTGGATCCCACCCGCATACTTCATAATTTTTTTTTGTACAGATACTTTTCATCTGCTTCCTTGTTGGCATCGTTTTATTTAATTTTAAAATATTTCTACGAGTTGTAGGCATCGTGTTCTACAATTTTTAAACAAAGTCTCCGAGTCGCAGGCCACGCAATGATGATAATTTTCCCCCGAAAAATATGTATGATTCTCGAAACAACCAATTTCTTTCCTCAGGGAGGCCAGGCCCAAGGTACCAATTTTAAATTCATATAATGAGATCACAAATTCACAATTGAAGCCCAATAATAATTGCTAGGGCTTTTTATATGAATTTGAAAAGTTGACGAATACTCATAACTTAAGAGAAACATAAGTTCACAATCACATTCTCAATTCTTTAGTTCGGCTTACAAAACACGGGATTTCTTGGTCTATCTATTTTTATTTCAGAATTACATTACAAAAGTTATATTTCGAAGAGAAAGAGACTCTGAAAACAATATATAAGGGGTAGATAGAAGAAATATTCAATTAGCAACCGTGTACCTGGTACTACAATTACACAAATTTTAGAACAAGTTTAATAGTTAAAGTTAATCGAACTAAATTAACAATCTTCTACCGAGGGACATTTTTCAGAACACATGTAGACATGTAACACGTTGATAATTTTGAATCAAAGTTTAATAGAGAAAATCTAGCCGCTCCTGTCGCAGACACCAGCTTGACATGTCAAAAACAAAGAAGCCTGCCCATCGGTGCTTACAAGACTAGATTATACAAAATATCATCATCAATACATACAATGGCAATGTTTATTTTAAAAATTCATTTCCACACATCTCACGTTCTCTCAATCACACCTCATTGGTCCCCTCCCCTCTCCATTTTCATCATCGAGAAACGTAATAATAACGCTACAAAATAACATTTACCCTAAATATAATCCATGATATAATCAATGGTATCTAAAAGAATTCCTAAAGATATTGACGAAGTGGCAAAATAGAAAGATGGTCCAGCCACTACACGCTAGAAAACAAATAAACTCCACAAAACGTCTTCTTTTGATTCCCATATTATCACAAAAGCAACATCACCATGGGATTTAATATATAATATCGTAATGTAAAAAAGAAACTATCAGCATTTTAAAAGTTATCATTAGCATAAATCTTATCATTCATCGCTAACAACGGCTATGTATACCCCAAAAGATGTTACTTTTTTAATGGAGGGACGAGGGAGAGCAAATTGATTCACTGTAAGAGTAAGAGTTCCTCTGGCTACTGATTGTTATATAGAATTATGGACAGCAATTACTTGAAACGTTAAACGCCAGCTCATGGTCTAAAAAAACATGAAAATGGCGGTCATATGTAAGTTTGACATTCCAGTCTCCACCTGTGAAAGTTCCATAAGCATGTTAACATCATTGACGTAAAGACAAAGATCACACACAGCAAACATAGGCAAAATTGGCGGGGAGCTCTGGAAAACACGAGAGAATCAGAAAGTCCTGATACCACTAGAGAGGAAAGTTTGGACCACGCCCTCTCCCACCATAGCCATAACCCCTTCCTCCCCAATTATATGAGCCCCTGAAATTCTCACCCCGTCCAGCACCATAATTAAAATTATGCCTCTGCTGGAAATTGCCAAATGTCTGAAAAGGAAATGGATCAACAATACATCAAAATTACATTGTAGTTCATGGATAATTTCACATCCAGAAATTTCAATTCTTAATGTGTTTGCTGACCTCTGTATCCTGTTTCATTCTCTCGGAGAAACGATTTTGTCCATTCCTTGATCCACGGGTCAAAGAGTTACAGGAAATTGTGTCAAAAAAGTCATCTTTCTTGTATGCTGACTGCAAGAAAAGGCAAAGAATAAAAGACTTATTCAAGCTCAAACAAAATTTGTTTAGTCCATCCATTTCAAAGCGGAAAGAAATTCTTATCAAAGGGAAATATTCTGAGTCCTACCTTATGGTTTGGTACCATCCCATGATATTCCATGTTACCCGGATTGAGATTATCCTGTACTCCCTCTATTTTTGTGGTTGCCTTTCCAAGAGAGCCCCATACTTCATCTTTTCTGAACTTTTCATTCATGGCCTCAAAATCAAACTCTTCAGTGAATTGTGGAGCTGTGTATTGAGGCTGGAAAAATCAACAACACACGATTTACATGTATACAAATATACATATATATATCTATACTAAAAAGAGAGCTAATGCATGACCATGTAGTGGCTCTGGAGAGGGTAGATATATGCAGATTTACCCTCAGTAACCTACACTTCTAAAGGCAGCAGTCTCATGGTTGCGTTATAAGTCTTTCCCTCGATATTAATTTATCATAATATTTAAATATATTAGTTATCTGCCATAGTTTCCTAGCAAGTGATCTGGTAGTTACGTGCTTCTAGTGGAGGAAACTGCTTCTGCTCACAAGATAAGAGGCCATGTACATCTGACCCTCAATGTCCACAATGGTGGGCATGTCATGCAAAAAGCCACACTTTATAAGTTAATCAAGTAGTGAAATTTAACCAAATCGGTTACTTTACATCAACTTTCTTTTTGCAAAGTAAAAAATACCCAACGTAGGTTAAAAATCCCAATAGACTAAGATGCATGCAACCCACAAAAACTAGACTTAAATACCCATTTTTGTGCATAATTTGAAAACAAAAATGCAGCTTGCAGATGCACTTAGAAAACAAGAAATATTATCTCTACGTTCAAGGAAACGGTCTTCACAAATCAGTTGGACTATTCTTAAATTTAAACAATTCGCTTGAGAATAGTGTGATTGGTAACTTTAAGCAACTACGTGGTCACTTACAAACCGAGAAGTGACTGAACAAACAACAGAATATAGTAAAATTTTACAGGCACAACCAATAGACAAAGCTATGTTAGTCTGTTAATTTGGTATATGAGCAGGACATGAAATTTCAATAATCTCGTCATCAAATATCCGTTTTTCCTATCCTTCAAATGCAGAATTGCAGGTTCAGGGTAAGAATGTCCTTATCTACTACAGTCTCTATCCACAACCTATAAGATCTTCGATTCAATATTGTTGAAGAGCTCACATTAGATAGAGGTATGATCAAATTATAGTATATAAATAGGTGTCAATTTCATCTTCCAGATCAATTTTACAAAATTAAGTTAAATTTAAATTTCACTATCTAAGATGGTATTTAAGTATTTTTTAAAACTGTGTTTACACAGCAAACTCACTGTCTCCAAAGTATTTCTTTTTCTTTTTCTTTTTTTGCAAACCTTTCTCCCAAGTTCATGTTTCCTGTTGCAGTGCCACCTTAAGTGAAGTTTCTAGTGAGCACCATTTTCTCTGCGAATACAATATAGTGAGTAGGATCCTAGGTTTGTGAATTTTTTTTGTATTGAAAGTCTTCTTGAGAGGGTGTTTAGGTAAGTATGTTCTGTGGTGGTAGTCAAGAAATGTTTCAATTAAAGGGGGATATAGAAATGTGAAAGAGATGAGCAATGTATAAACAAAAAGTTGCAAACCATTGCCTTAAGGTTTTGATTGAATATTATGTTATGGTCTTTTGTGGGTTTGTTCATAACTCATTCATGATGAATTCACCTAATGTTTCCTCTTGAACAACCTAGTGGTAATAGAGTCTATCATGTTAGGCCTATTGTGCCACATGCTAAACTGCCATTGAACCACTAACAAATATCTATTTTCGTGTTCGAGATGTTCACTCTTTGACATGAGAGACTCTATTGAAGATATCATAGATTGGAGATATGTTCAAATTATAATATTAGTAAGTACAAACCTCACATTATATATCGGTTTTGTAAAATTAAAATAGAATAAAAGCCCACAACCTAGTGGTATTAGAGTCTATCATGTTAGGCCTATTGTGCTACATGCTAAACTGCCACTGAACCACTAACAAATATCTATTTTCGAGTTCGAGATGTTCACTCTTTGACACGAGAGACTCTATTGAAGATCTCATAGATTGGAGATATGTTCAAATTATAATATTAGTAAATACAAACCTCACATTATAAATTGGTTTTGTAAAATTAAAATTTAATAGAAATATAAAGTTCAAAAAACAATAAAACAATAAGTGAACACAAAACCATGTAAGGTAGAGCCATTCCTCGTCAATTTTCAAGTATTCTTTATACTCCAGTCTGTACTACGAAACTACTCATTATATATAACAATTTGTATGCAATTGTTATTTCAAAAACAGACCAATATAAGCCATACAATAATATCCTGCCTTGCCTTACCCAACCTGCACTACTCTACTCCCATAAAGAGCATATGAGCAAATTTTCTAACCTTTTGCACGGAAGTAGGTAATGGAAGGAGTGGTGCCTGAGATGCTGGAAATGGCACTAATGATGCTTGAGTCAAAGAACACATACCCTTTTGATTAGGGTTCAAATTATGTGTAGTAGATAATAACTGTTCTCTAGGATTTGCAAATTGATCTGGAGTTAACAAAAATGGTGTCGTTGGCAAGAGACCTGAAGTAGAATCTACAAATGAAGGAGCAGAATGTCGAGGATGAATTGGCCTTGGATCTGCACAGATGTCTTGATAAGGTGAAGAAAACTGGGGCATGTTTGATCCATCAAAAGTCATGGATGCAGAATATGGCACAGGTATCGTAAGGGATGGAATATCAAGAGAATCAGAATTTTTTAAAGAGGTAAGAGAATGCAAATGAGTCAGATTAACAAGAGAAGAAGTCATGGCAGAAGACATAGGTAGACCACGCTCTGAAAAACTTGTCCATCCCCCCTTCGTAGGTAACTGAGTTTCTTCATTTTTAATCTGATTCTGCACAACTACAGATGCTGCCATTGATGGGGAGTAAAGGGAACTAGATTGTAGCAGAGAATTAGAACCACTGCTAGATACATCACTAGGCCCTTGCCAACTCATTGCTGAAGAAAAAGATGGATGACTGGCAACTTGAGTAGCAACAGATGAATTTGAAGGTCCCAGTTCAGTTACCAACTGATAAGAAGGCAACCCAACAGGAAAGGGTTTACTAGATATCTCAGGGGTATCTTGCCTTTGGATTGATTCTGTCAAATTTCTACCACCAACTGAGGCCACAGGGGAACTTGGGGACCCAGAATATCGTGACTGAAAAAAAAAGACAAAAATAATTTAAAAGAAACAGAAACATCATTGAAAAGTGTATGATTTTAAAATAAAAATTATTCTCGTGTCGTCCTTTAGCACAGGTACCTGAATAATAGCTGGATCACTAAGAACCTGCTCTTCTGATTTAGAAGAAGTGGAGGGTGACTTGATCTTCAAATTCTGAAAGGGCAAAATTCATAAGAACATGCGCAGCTTAGATAAGCATATTAAGCGTGCATTCAAGAAAGCTCTCGTGAGCAAATGGTTGTTTCACTGCAATTGGTAGAGATTCACAAATACACATGAACCCTACAATTACATTATTTAGAGAAATAAGTCAACAGCTTCAGATTTCTGTTTTGTTGAGTGCATTCAATTATGCTCTACTTTTAGTTGTTCTGTTCTAGACTTTCATATTAGACTTGTCAATTTTAAATTTCTCAGAATGTTGCTCCATATAAAACATAAGGACTGCTCACAACTAAAGGGCAAATATCCCAGATAAGCCATTATTGTGAAACCGGTGTAATTTAATGAGAACAAATGAAAAAAAGAAACAAAATCAAAAAGCAATCTTGTTGGTGAGGGTTTTACTACACGGCCGTCACCACTGACTAAAACATGATCCAACTGTAGGAGAATTGGTAGAAAATAAATATCACAACTCAAGCCTCGAAAATCTACCAATTTCACCAAAACATGAGTTTGAGCACTATTGCAATTGAAAACGATGCACATCAGTAGAAATGTCTTCTATTATGAGAAAGATTTATTTAATGAAAACTTGTTGACAAATAAATGACAAGTTAAAACATTAAAGCCCCAATCACAAATCATTAACAAACCATACAGAGACGTTAGAACCCAGAAACCAAGATATATAACAACTATACAACACAAACTAGGCCTTCTTCTGTTAGGTGTGGTGAGATACTTGGCAGCTTTAATGAAGACATACCAGATCATAACAATATTTACATGCCATATCTGTCAAACAATAACGCTATAATTACCTTAATGTCACTTCCACGGAAAAGAATGTATTCATAAACCTTATCACTTGGAGGAATTTGTGTGCCATCTTTTCTTCTCCCCTCCGTTCCATAAGATTTAACTGAAATCTCGTATCAGAAGAATTCCCATGTTAGAAAGAAACTTTCACATTAAAGAAATACAATTTTTAGATAGCCACATAACATAACGAAGTTCATCTTTTGCAAACTAATTTAACTGAGTATCTAATATCAACTTTAGTTACATGCATAAATAATACTTATTATTTCAAACAACAACACGCAGACACGGATAATCATATAATAGCTAACTTGCATTAACGCCTATTAAATTAAAACATACTATCAAATATCCAGAGTCATAACTCTGCCACAGTTATTTCATTTAAAAAAAAAGGCCACCTATATATCCAAATATTGTATTGTCCATTAGGCAACGTACATGAATCTTTTAGTATGACTATAGTATTTTTATTCATGATTGGGCGGGTGGGATTGACAAAAAATTTAGGCAAAACTTAATCATCAGACGAACGAGAGAACTTGAAGAGGTGTTGTTCGTCAAAAACAGGAAACCATGGTTTCGATTATGTATAGGCCCCTGTCCTTCCAGGTTTACAAAACAAATGGAAATGGAAATTCAAGCATGTAGCCTACGGAAAAAGGTGTAGAGTGTAGATAACAACCTGATGAATATTACCAATCTAAAATGTCATAGAATTCAGACCAAGGGCAAACTGTCAAAAGGAAGAACTATGATTAATGTGATTCCGTTGTACACTTATTCCCTAGGAGCTAGGACAATAGCAGCAACTCGAACTCCAAAATTTTATACTAAAAGAGAAGACAAAATCGTGTCATCATAAACCTATTAATTCCGCAATGTCTATCCATCAATCGCCAGCATTTTAGGCATAAAGCCAGTACTATTAACCTAAGGAAATTCAAAGCAATTCCAAATAGTGTCACTAATGTTTTAATTTGCGGTCACGGTTTCATTAAAACATCTCAAAAACATTGATGTGACCAAACTCGCGGTTACTCGTTTCCATCCACATTGTGTCCTTATTGAATAAAGCTAGGCTCCATCATCAAGCAGGCGTTAACTTGTCTAATCAAAACACCAATGAACCCTTCCTCATCCTATCAAATCCAGCGTCGGAAAACGAAGCTCTGAACATCGAAATCACATAAACAAAACACCGTTTCGTCGTCGGCAATCACAAACCATAACATACGGTGATTTCGCTGCAATGTAACGAAACTCAACGTTACGTTAAACGGCTCACGTACCGTTCTTCAAGCCGATGGTGGAATCCTGGACGTCAAGGAGATAGAGAACGCCCTCGTAGCGAATCTCGCACTTCGAAATCAAGCTTATGAAGCAGCCAATGAAGGACTCCGCGGAATTTGACGGAGAAGTTGAAGGACCGTTCGCGCCAAAATCACTCGCCATGTAGCGTGGCACGGATGTGGAAGCGGAAGGTGGTTCGCGATCACTGATAGAGAACAAAAACAACGATGAAGGGAAAATGAAGGAAAATTTTGCTCGGTATTAGGGTTTCTCTTTCTCTCTCTGTATCGGTTTAAATGGCTGTGTCTTGCTTCGTGTTTGCCTCGCGCGGATGTTGCGTTTGTGAAAAAGTTGTAATAGATCACCAACACTAGACCAAGAAAACAACGACAAAATAACGCTTTGATAAGCGATAAGAAGCGGGCTTTCCTTTTCTCACATTCGCCCTTCAAATATAAGCTGACTAGATACATACACAACAGAATCAATTGGATATATACGTGTATTCTAAACAGTCGGTTTCAGTGTGGTTATTATTTTCTAGTTTAATAACAAAAGAAAATCAAATAAAAGAGATAGTCTCAATTCATGAATCTAAATTATTAATTATTATAGAATTTACATGTCTTTATTACTTTACCGTGGATAGAGAAATTACTTTTAAAAAAAAAAAGGTGTTAAAATGAAAGGCAGCATAATATCAATACATATAAAAAATTATTTTTTCATTATTGAAATATCTTATGGTATTATCTATTTTTCTTTTATGAAGGGAATAACTGAAGTATTGAGAACAATTTAACGTTGATGGATGCGGATGACATTTGAGAATAAAAAAAAAAGAGTTAAATCGAAACTTTCTAATCGTTGTATTGATTTCAATGAAATTAAGATGAAATTGTTAAGTCATAGTATTCGAGAAAACTCGGGCGTCAAACTTGAATATAAGGTTTTGGAACTATGCTGATTTACCTAAATTTCAAGAGAAATTTGACATTTCAATTATAAATTCAATCTCTCGTTGTTTTGAATATTTAAAAGTGATAAAAAGTACCACTCAATAAAAAATGAAAATATATATATATATATATATATATATATATATATATATATATATATATATATATATATATGGGTATGTTATCTCTACTGTAGTTCCAATTAAAAAAATTAGAAACACTGGCTGTTAAGCAATTTTTTACATAAAAATGATTTTATAATGAATTTTCATTTTATAATTTTTGTCTTATCTAATTTTCACAAGCATAATGACATATGAAGGAATTGGTAATTTGACTGAAAAAAAAAACAGAAACACTCCCTATTAAACAATTTCTTACAAAAAATGATTTTATAATGAGTTTTCATTTTATAATTTTTGTCTTATTTAATTTTATCTAATTTTCACAAGCATAATGAC
>NC_028361.1:7931774-7943577 GCF_000741045.1 Vigna radiata var. radiata | reverse complement strand
TATATATATATATATATATATATATATATATATATATATATATATATATATATATATATGTGTGTGTGTGTGTGTGTGTGTGTGTGTGTGTGTGTTTGTGTGTGCGTGTTGTGCTCCCTTTGGAGGAATGCATTGTTGATAAGAAAAGAAAATGAATGAAAAGAATGGATCCATGTTATTCACTTCATCTTATTTGAATGTATTTGAAAGTGGAGACTTGAGGAATGAAAATTAAAAACAATTCTTGCCAAAACGATAGGATTTGAGGATGGAAAACAAAATTACAAAATAACTCCCACTATTAATGATATTATGCTCCAAATGCAATCCTAAAAAAATATATTGTTTTAATTATTTTATTTAAAAAACATGATTTTTATTTTTTTCCTCTTTATAATATTTTTTATTAATAAATATATTACTAACAAATATCATTTATATTATTTTTATCATTAAAGGTATTTCGGTAATTTTTATTTTCTATTAATTTAAACATTTTTTTATTTGTCACATTGTCAAATCCTACATTATTTTTCACAAATTTTACTTTCAAATTCACTTTCACTTACCTCCAAAACTCTTTAAAAGAAACAACACTCAATTTTTTGCAAAAACAATGTTTAGACTATATAAAAATATTTGCTCTTGTGACATTGACAAATGGTAAAAGGTGGCCTTTGTTCCAATTAAATGTAAAATCCACATTTCTGAATGGACTGCTTGAAGTCGAGGTCTATGTAATCCAACCCCTCGAGTTTAAGACTAAAGGGTGAGAAAACAAGGTGTATAAATTGAGGAAGGCATTATACGACTTGAAACAGACACTAAGAGTCTGGAATAAAGTGATGAATTCATTCATGTCAAGGCATAAGTTTCTAAAATGTCCAATGGAACATAGAGAGTATATAAAGTTCCACAATGATGCAAATATACTTATTTTAATGTTTAATGTCCGATGGAGAAATTAAAAGGACATTTGTTTACAACATGTTGTATTTGTTTATGTTTAGTTACTTTGTTATTAGTATGTTTAGTGCCCTTAATAAAAGATTATAAAAAAATTATTAGCAAAAATTAGTGATTTGAAATTAATTTGGAAAAATTATCTTTGTGATGGTGAAATCATTGGCACAAAAGAAATGTGTTAAAACATAACAACTAGTTGTGTCAAAACAGGCCACCCGCCCAGCTTGACCCAGTCTATCACTGGTTGGCCATTTAATGAGTTAACACAACTCATTTATTAGCGAGCCAAAAAAATTTGAACCCGACCTGACCCACCACGGGTTGGTGGGTTAAACGGGTTGACTCACTAACTCACTTAAATACAATTTTTTTAAACCGAATAAAAATTAGATTTTTTTTTTGTAATTCAAATTTAAATAATTTCACTCTAAAATGATATTAAACTCCAAAGATAATTCAAAATAAAAAAATTAACATGCAACTCAAATGTAATATAAAAGCAAACTCAAAACGCGAATAAATAAGTTTATAATATTGATAATTTTTATGTTATCTATCCATTATAAAATCTAAGTCTTAAATGGATACGATTATAATATTTTGCTCTCATGAAACATCTTTTTCTTTATTCTCATTTACAATACAAAAATATTGAAACACAAAATAATAAATAATTAAATTAAACTAGGTGGTTTGGTGAGTCAACTCGGCTCACCACCGGTTCAATCCGGACGAGTTGGGTTCTAGGTGAGCTTGGTTAAAAATTAACTCGTATAAAAAAATTTCATTTTTTTCAAACCCAACTAGGGTTGAACTCGCAGTGGGCTGAGTTAGCGTGTGATTTCTAACCCATTATGATAGTATTAATAACAACAAAACGAAAGGATAGGTTATTTTTTAATTAAATTGTCGTTTTTGTGTAAGTTGATAAGGATGTTATGTTTTTTTATACATTTTTTTTTATCCTTATTTGATATTTAAACTTAATATTTTTTTTAAGTTTTATGATGTAAAGGTTTATTTTAATTAAGATTTATTTTAAAATGGCAAATTTAGTTTAAGATATAAAAATGTTTTTTAGCTACATAGATATCTTTTTAGAAAATATAAACAAAATTTGCTAAATTTATTTTAAATTTGGATCAAATATTTTTAAATCTCCAAATCAATAAAAAAATACTTGAATATTTAGTAAATATTCAAATTATTTAGATTTCATTAACATAATCTACATTCATGATCAACTTTAAAAATTTAGAGCAACACAAAATAATAGTTCTTAGTCCAACTTTGTAAAAGGAAACCTAAAAGAGGAATTTAAAGGATCCATTATCTCATATGGTTCGCATAACTATTTTTCTCCTAACACCCTATTATTTTATATTATATAGAGCTAAACCTTTAAGGTTAGTGACGATGTCCTCGTTTGGGAATCAATCACACCAACAAGTATATTGGTTCAATTATAGTATCAAGTGTGGTGTCCACAAGAATTTGATAATTTTTAATCAAAACTTGTAATTATTATATCATATTTGTAATTTTAAACATTTTGATTGTGAAGTGATAGTGACAAAAAAATTACTACTTAACACCAAATAATTTAGTGGTATAAAACATGTTGAGATTGAATTTCACTACTTTTTTCTTATACATTGCTACTATTTCATTGGATTATCAAAGTTCATTTTTGTTCTTAAAAGTACATTAATGTAATTCTAGACTCATGTCTGCAAAAGTGGTAAGTTTGACAACTTGTGAAAAATTGTCAAAGTAATCAATTCCTTCTAATTGGATAAAGCCTTTAGCAACTAGGCAAGCCTTAAACTTATTAATTGCGTCATCAGCTTTGTGCTTTGTTTTATAGACCCACTTACAGCTTATGACTTTCTTGTTGGGAGGGAGATCAATAATGGACCATGTCTGGTTCTGTTCAAGGGTTGTGTCAAAGCAGAACACCATTCATGCTTAATGGCACCTTTGTAGTCCTTTGGATCAATTGTATTGTCTATAAAAAAGATAAAAGTTATATATGCAGGAGAAAGTCTACCAAAACTCAGCACACGGATAATAGGATGGTTAGTTGTAATAGTGTTATATGAGGCTATTTGAAAATCTTTTAGATGTGCAGGTACTTTTCTAGTTCTTGTAGATCTCCTAGGGGAGGCAAGGCTGTAGTTATTGTAGATCTCATAGTAGTAGAAGGATAGTCAGTAACGATGTTATAGGATTGATCAGTGCCATGAAAGATGTCACTATGATGTGGGGGTAAGGGTAAATTAAAGTGTTAAGTTGGAATAAATGTTATGTCAGAAAAATCATTTTCACAAAAAACATTTCTAGATATGTGTGTTTCATGATTATCAAGACTGTAAGTTATGTAACCTTTGGTAGTAAGATGTAAGCCGAGGAAAAGGTTGGATGTAACACGGGGATCAAGTTTTTTATTTTTTTCGTATGACCTATCCTTTGTAATTTTATTTATATCATATATTCTTTATATTTTTCTTCCTCCTCCAACTTTTATATATTTTTTTTATATAGATTATACTTTGTTTTCTACATCGTCTATTTTCTTTATTATAGAAAAAAATTACTATTATATATTTTTATAACCAATATTTTATTTAAAATTAAATTTAAAATCTTGATTTTGGTTAACTCAATCCTAACATACTGTAAGGATCCAAATATAAATACACAAAATATATTGGAAGAAATGGGATGAAAGCTAAATTAAGAATAAAAGGGAGGGGCAATTAATAAAAAGGAATTTGTTCTCTTTATTTTTTTGTTGGACTTTCTAAACAGCAAAGCCATTTCCTGAAGAACGTTTATCTCTCTAAACAACTTATTCGTCCATTTTCTCTGCCTTCTCTCTAACCTCCAAGTTCACTGGCTCATTGCATGTTCGTTTAGGTGGTATCCTAGCATTTTCAGCGCAAAGGGCTTCACAACTAACCGATTAGTTTTGCATTCTTCAGCGGGTAAGTGGCTTTGCCCTCTTTCTCCGCTGTTCTTGAACCTAGGGCATGCGATCTTGCTGGTTGTGTGTGCCTAGTACTTTCTTCTCTTCATTCCTTGCCCTATTCTAGCTCTAAGAGTTGTTTGTTGTCACCAATGTGGTGCCCTGTAGGTCCGGTTGAGTCTCCGCTATGAGGGGTTCTGTTTAGAGTGTGCTAGCAAACTTAATTGCTCAACCTCCAGGTAAGGGAAGCTAAGGTTCTTCTTGTTTCTGATTGTGAATTTGGGATTACATGCAATAGAAGATTTTTTATTGGGAACATGGGATTTATGTGCTTGTGAAGCTTGTTTAGTGTATTGATGTTGATTGAATTGAAATTGGATGAAATTTTGGTATTAGAACCTGTATGTATTGATGTATGATTTATGAGGCTGTTGAATTTTGATGAGAAACTGATATGATCATATTTGATGGTGTGAATGTTGTAAAATTTGTTGGACCTGTTGCTAGACTATGCAAATTTAAGTTGTTGTGGTGTTTTAGTTTAGTTTAGAGCAAGTGAGGTAGTGTTTTTGAGAATTAGAAGTTAGAGGTCAAATTAGATTACTGGACAGCTTAAACAAGTCCATTGTAACTTGTTGAAGTGTCAAAATGGTGCAAAATGACTCCTGATTAGTAATTTCAGATTTAGAGCTTTGAGTTGATGAAATAAAGGTTTTTGAGTGGAATTTGATACATAGGAGCTAAGGAATGATGCTAGGAATATTTAAATTTATTTAGACAGGTTTAATTCATTGTATAATTCAAATTAGAGGTGTTAGAAACTTATCAAAGTGTCTTAGATGCGCTAAAAATCAGGTTCCTATCAAAAACTAATAAGAATAATCGATTATCTCACTTGAAAATCGATTATTCTAGTCAGAACGTCATTTTTTCTTCAAAATTCACTTAAATAATCGATTATCATATGTAATAATCGATTATTTTTGTCAGGAAATCATGCAGGACAATTTTGAGTGGTTTTCGGGTTTCCGGGTATCATTTTTAGATGTTCTTTAGGTCGCTATGGGGGTTTTTGACCCTTCTGGAGCCATTGGTGAGGGTCTCCAAGCTTTTTAAATTACTTAAGAGGTGGTAATAATATGCTATAAAGGAATTTGTATTAATAAATGATGTTTCTGTGAAAATATATAATGTATGAGTCGTTTTTATGACATGGTTGATGTTGTATGATGGTGTATGGGTTTGGTACGAGACAATATAGTAAGAATGCGCTTGAATGACTATGAAATTTTATTTTTGATGAATCAAAGTGGTTTATGAGGTGATCAATTGGGATGAATGGTATCAAATAAGATCTCTAGTGTTTAGGATGAATGTAGAGGCTTCCATATGAGGGGTTATCCCTAACACTCTAACGGTCTTTCATTCTCACTTAGAGAGGATTGATGCATGTGGTGAGAGTAGTGGGAGGTCCTAGGGTAGACGCTATCACTAGAGGTCTATTCCGCGGTAACGGACTAACCTTGTGTGTGGTCGGGTGAAACCCCTCGGCAATGACTTTGCAAAGCAGTAGAGGCCACCACAAGTGTACAACCCGCCCCAACTCTACATACATTCTAAGTACGGACGAGTCTAGAGGTCTTAACATGATAGGATGCTTGCTTTGGTGAATTTTATTAAAATGATGCATATGTTTATGATGATTTACAAGTTCATGTGTGTGTGAATGTTCTTGGAAATATTAGATTGTTTTAATTTGAATTGTATGTTTGTTCGAGACCTAGCTTACCCTTGCAATTGTGTGCCTTGTATGTGCTTGCCTTCCCTCTTGCAATGATCATCCAATCCTTTGGATGTGAGCAGTAGCTGATGAAGTGCCCCTAGAGCAAGCCTTAGAGACTGCAGAAGACCCATCTCCTAGTTCTTAGGAACTTTTACTATTTTCCATTTTGGATAACTATTTATTTTGAAAACCTCTCTATTGGATTTAATTTATTTTCTGTTCATATTTGGGCATTTATGTTCATATATTTATATTCTGTTTTTATACTAATATTCCATTTTTATATTGCTCTAAACAGTTATATATATCAATTGTACTCTCTCCTTATTATGAAATAAGATACACAATTTTCATCCTTTCTTTTCTCATAACATGGTATTAAAAGGAAATTAATTCTTGATCACGTTCTTCCGCAACCAATTCTCTTACTACCAAAATCTTCATCTTCTACCTCTCGTTCTTGGCTTTCCTACAATTTCTTCCCCTTCAATGACTTCTGCAGTTGTTTCTTCTTCTAATAATTCTTAGGCGCAGTCACATTCTTCAACTTTGGGACTTTCTCAAGAGCAAATTCAAGGTCTATTGGCACTTTTTCCTCAATCTAATCCCACAGTCACACATTCTACTGGTCTAGTGAGTTCTCATAATGTTTCCACTTCTTCTCAGGATCAAGGTAATATCTCTTCCCAATGGATTCTAGACACAGGTGCTACTGATCATATATCCAGTTCTTTGTCTCATTTTATTTCTTATCATAAAATCTCACCAATTGCAATTTCTCTACCCAACAAGAACTCTTCATTTGCTCATTTTTCTGGCACAGCTTCTCTTGGCCAACACCTTACCTCACATAATGTCTTGTTTGTTCCTAATTTTCTGTTAGGGTATGAGGAGGGAGGTAATCGTAAGGGCTGAAAAGCATATGAAAAGGAGAAGAAGGTATAGGAGAGAGATAAAGATACTAGACGGTTTACAAAGAGGAGCAAGCAGGCTGAACGGTGGAAGGCTGGGGAGCAAGCTGACCGAGCGGTGGACAAAGGGGAGCAAGCTAACCGAACGGTAGGCAAGTGGGGACGACCAGGCCGAACGGTTTGAAGTAATGAGGAAGCATCCTAACTGCCACAACAGTTAGGGTGGGCGGGAAGATAATTAGAGTAATAAGGAAGATATTCTGAAAGGATATTCTGGAGAATTTAATTAGAGTAATCAAAGCCATATCTTAGGATATTATTCAGTACAATATAACTATAGTAAGTAAATATAAAGTCTAGAGAAATATACAATATATAATATTTATAATTAATGATAGATTCTAGGGGATATTATAGGAGATATTTACATTAAATATAGATATATTCTAGAGAGATATTATAGTATAAATAAGGCTCTAGGGTTAAGGGTATGTTTTTGATTTGTGAGTTTTGTAAGAGAGGTTATGCTCTCAGGTAATTGACGGAGATCTTGCTCCCAGTTATTAGAAATAGTTGATAGAGGTTATGCTCCCAATTATTGTTTACTTTTGTTTATTCATACACTACCATTAATAAAAGTGATTCATTTGTTCAATCCCATTGTTTCATTATTCTTTTACTTGTTTTGAGTGTGTGAGAGGGTGATTTCGTTACGTCTCCTACTTGGTCACGTAACAATTGGTCCGACCTGCCGGATCAGATAGAAGAGGAGAAAAGGGCCAGCTGGATACTGATCGAAATAAAGTAGTAGACATCATGGAGGACAGGATGACTATGGTCGAAGGGAAACTAAAGGACATGGAGGCGACAGTGCAGAGTGGGTTCCAAGAACTGATGAAGATGATTGAAGGATTAAATCGACAGCGAGAGGGGTACTCAGAACAGAGCCAAGCCTTTGTTCACGGCTCATTGAAAGATGACATGAGCGAGAAGGGTGATGGAGCAAACGATGGGGGAAGGGACAAACCGAACGGTAATGGCGTAGGAGGACCGAACGATGTTGGAGGAGGTGGACCGAATGGTGTGGGAGGCAGCGGACCGAACGGTGTTTGACATCAGGAGGAACAACTGAATTGAAAAAAAAGGGTAGAGTTACCCGTTTTTTAAGGCTTTGATCTGTTAAATTGGATCAATAGAGCGGATAAATTCTTTGAGTTACAAGGGGTAACGGAGGAAGAAAAGTTACGTCTTGCCTACATCTGTATGGAAGACAGTGCTGGGTTTTGGTTCAGGGTTTGGAGGGAGCAGACGGTAAACTGAACGTGGACAGGACTGAAGGAGGCAATGATGTTGCGGTTCGGAGGAAGAAATCAGGGACCAGTCTTCGAAAGGCTGGCGGCTATTAAAATATCGGACTTTGTAGAAGAATACATCCAAGATTTCGAAATCTTGGTGGGTCAGACAAAAGGGATTGCCAAAGAACAGCTGATGGGGTACTTTATGTCAGGATTACAGGATGGAATTCAGAATCAAGTCTGACTGCTTGATCCACAGGAGTTGATGATAGCCATAAGGATGGCAAGAGACATGGAGGAGATCCAAGACTGCTTGAAGGCGAGAAGCGAAAGTATGATAAAGAATCAATCGGGGGAAAAATTGAATGGTGTGGGTACGTGGATAGAGCCTAGTTGCCCTTACCAGAGTCGAACGATAACCACCACCGAGAGCCAAGCGGCCATCACAGAGAACGTGGGGATCGGACGAAGGAAAAGAAACGTGAGGGATCTGTCCTATGAGGAATATGAAAAACGGAGAAAAAAAGGAAGGTGCTTTAAATGCGGCGAACGGTTCGGTCCTGCTCATCATTGTCTGGACAGGAGCCTGAGAGTCACAATATTGGCAGAAGACGAGGAGGAATGGCCACCACCTGAACCTCCAAACCTAAATTGATGAAGAGTCGTGAGATCAAGCTACCCGATTCCAACCTTGAGGACAAGGTTGTTCTGCAGGGGGGGAGTAATGTTAGGGTATAAGGATGGAGGTAATCGTAAGGGCTGGAAAGCATATGAAAAGGAGAAGAAGGTATAGGAGAGAGAGAAGGAGACCGAACGGTTTACAAAGAGGAGCAAGCAGGCCGAACGGAGGAAGACTGGGGAGCAAGCCGACCGAACGGTGGACAAAGGGGAGCAATCTAACCTAACGGTAGGCAAGTGGGGACGACCAGGTCGAACGGTTGGAAGCAGTGAGGAAGCATCCTAACTGCCATAATAGTTAAGGTGGGCGGGAAGATAATTAGAGTAATAAGGAAGATATTCTGAAAGGATATTCTGGAGAATTTAATTAGAGTAATCAAAGTCATATCTTAGGATATTATTCAGTACAATATAACTATAGTAAATAAATATGCAGTCCAAAGAAATATACAATATATAATATTTATAATTAATGATAGATACTAGCGGATATTACAGGAGATATTTACATTAAATATAGATATATTCTAGAGAGATATTATAGTATAGATAAGGCTAGAGTCTAGGGTTAAGGGTATGTTTTTGAGATGTGAGTTTTGTAATGGAGGTTATGCTCCCAATTATTGTTTACTTTTGTTTATTCATACACTACCATCAATAAAAGTGATTCATTTGTTCAATTCCATTGTTTCATTATTCTTTTACTTGTTTTGAGTGTGTGAGAGGGTGATTTCGTTACGTCTCCTACCTGGTCACATAACATTTTCAGTCAATCTTATTTCGGTCACAAAGTTAACTAAATCTCTATCTTGTAAAATTATCATCTCTGAATTTTCATGTGAAATACAAGACAAGTCAACCCTACAAATGATTGGGAAAGCTGAAGAAAGAGATGACTTATATGTTATGATAGTTCCTGCATCCACACCCCTTGCTTCACCAACTGCTATTTCTCCTGAGAATTTTATTGCTTGTTCTACAATAAGACCTGACTCTACAGATATTTGACACTCTAGACTAGGACATCCTTCTTCTTCTTGTTATACCAAATTACGCACCATGTATGCCACTTTGCCTGATACAAAATACACTCCTTGTGATACTTGTCATTATTCTAAGCAAAGAAAATTGTCTTTCCAATTAAGTACTACTGTTTCAAAAGCTCCTTTTATTTGATTCATGTTAATATTTGGGGGCCATATTGTACTTCTTCTGTTGATGGTTTCAAATATTTCTTAACTATAGTGGATGATATTTCTAGATTCACATCGATTAAATTGATGGGAAGTAAGTCTGATACAAGATCACGACTTATTAGCTTTGTTTCTTATATCAAAACTCAATTTGGCATTGATGTAAAAGCTGTTAGATCAGATAATGGTAATGAGTTTGCAATGACAATTTTTTATAGACAAAAAGGGATACAACATCAATTATCTTGTGTTGAAACACCTAAAAAAAAAATGGAGTCGTTGAGAGAAAACATCAACACATTCTCAATGTTGCTAGATCTTTAATGTTTTAATCCCATTTGCCTATAATTTTCTGGTCTGTTGCTGCTCGTTATGCTGTGCAACTCATTAATATTTTACCTTCTAAAGTTTTGCATATTTTTCTCCATCTCAACTGTTACACGATGTTAAACCTAACATTACTTACGAGTTTTTGCCTCACTTTGTTATGCTTCGACTCTTGAAGCTCATATAACAAAATTTCAGCCTCGTGTAAGAAAATGTGTTTTACTTGGTTTTAAAAAAAGGAGTGAAAGGCTACCCTTTGTTAGATTTCAACTCAAGGGAAATTTTTATATCAAGAAATGTAGTATTTTATGAAAACATATTTCATTTTCTTACTAGTGACAAGCACTCACCTATTGATACACAAAATTCAAATTCCTTGGATTTTGTCACCAAAATCATTTCCTCTCCATCACCTCTTTTCTTAGAAGCTACTGATCAACCCTTTTTACCACCTACATCTCCTTCTTCTATTGGTCCAGACCCTGTTATTTCTTCTTCTCAACCTGTTTCTATTGAACCTGTCACTGCTACTCCACAAAGAAAATCAACCAGGCCAAAACATAAACCATCTTATCTGTAAGACTATCATTGCAACATGTTATCTACTTCTTCTGCTACTCAGTCATCCACAGGTACCTTATATTATATCTCTTCATATCTCTCATGTAATGCATTATCATCTCTTCATAAATTATATGTCCTTAATCTTTCCCAAGTTAGTGAACCTAAAACCTATAACCAAGCCATCAAACATGATTGTTGGAGAAATGCCATGGATCAAGAAATTGCAGCTTTAGAAAATACCAAAACTTGGGTTTTGACTGATCTACCTTATGGAAAGCAACCTATCGGATGTAAATGGGTATACAAAATAAAGAGGCATGCTGATGGGAGTATTGAACGATGTAAGGCAAGGTTAGTAGCCAAAGGCTACACACAACAGGAAGAAGGCTTAGATTACTTTGAGACTTTTTCACTTGTTGTCAAACTCACAACAGTAAGATTGGTTCTGGCTTTAGCAGCTTCCAAACATTGGTATTCACACCAACTAGATGTAAATAATGCCTTTTTACATGGGGATCTATATGAAGAGGTATACATGTCTCTTCCTCTTGACTACAAAACAGAAAAACCAGGACAAATTTGCTATTGTACCCTATATAGCCGGCCGGACCTCCAGGCCAATCGGCTGCGCTACACTTTGAGCTCGACGGCCAGAATAACCTGAAACCTTGAAGAATTCTATCTTACCACTGATGCATGACTGGTCGACACAACCGAGTACGAGACAGCTCAAGAGTATCTATTTGAACTAATAACCAGACCGGGCATTTTGCTGTGGTGTCTGCATGACTTGTCAATAGTCATGGTCGGGCGCAAACTGGCCCGAAAGAAACTGAAACTTCACATGGCCGTCAGATCTTTTCTCGTTACACCACAAGGACGACCGTCGGACATCCGACCGGTGAAGTGCAACGAAAGTCTCAAGCAACACGAGATTAAGGTAAAACCAGATTAGCCTCAACAGGCTTGTAATTGGGCCTTGATTAAGGTTCCACTAATCACTGACCCATGGAAAAAACTATAAATAAAAGTCAAAGGTAAGAAGTAGGCAGATACAATTAATGCACATTTATTTCACTCTCTCTTTATCACTAACTTCTAAAACTGAACATTGACTT
>NC_028361.1:7922267-7931524 GCF_000741045.1 Vigna radiata var. radiata | reverse complement strand
AGGTACCCGACCGGACGTCACTGAAGGACAGCGGAAGCGACGAACATTCGGACACAGGCGGACGGTGGTTGGAGGACTCGGATCGACTCACCCCCGAAGCAGAAACATTTGGTGCCCACCGTGGGGCCGGAGGCTTATACCCAATGGTGACCACGAGAAACACTAGCACTGACGAGGCGAGCGAAATCGTGCGCGCTTTGGAGATGAGGATGGAAGAGATGCAAAGAAGACATGAGGAAATGCAAAAGAAACATGAAGAGGAGATGGCGGCCGTGCGAGCCGAGTGTCTAGCTCAGCTCCGCGGGGAAAAGGAAAGGCAGACCGGGGAAGGCAGCAAGGAGGCTCACAGTAGTGCACAAGGTCAGGGCGACCAGGAGAAGGGGAAGCAGAAAAATACCGAGGAGGAGGAGAAGGAGAAAGGAGAAGAAAGTTTGGTGTTGATTAAGTCGGAGATGTCGTCGGTTCCGGTGTCGTTCGTCCAGGCTGTGATGGACGTCCGCATCTCGGATCGATTCATTCCCCCACAGTTCAAAACGTACGATGGCAGCGGTGACCCCGAAGCACACATCAAGTCATTCACCAATGCCATGGCATTCCGGACGGGGAGCGACACCATTTGGTGTCGGGCGTTCTCTTTGTCTCTAGAGGGCGAGGCCTTGGAGTGGTTCAACTCCCTACCCAACGGCTCGGTGGAAAACTTCAAAGGGTTAAGCGGCATGTTCAATGATCAATTCGCCGCATGTCGACCACAAGATGTTACTCTGGTTGATCTGATGAATCTGAGGCAAGGGAAGGAGGAGCCGCTCAGAACCTTCATGGACCGATTCACAAAAATAGTGCGTCGGGTCAGAGGGTTGAGCGTGGAGATGACCCTGCAGTATGTGATGCCGGCTCTCAGGCCGGGACCCTTTAAGGAGAGCGTCTGCCGAACTCCACCCAAAACCTTGGAAGAATTACGCCAGCGGGCGACAGATGAGGCGAGGGTGGAGGAAATGAAACAAAATTATCGAAGGGAAGCGCAGGACGCGAAGGATAAAGGTGAGGGGAAACAACAAGGTCAATCCCAACGACCGGGTGGTATAAAGGGGAGAGACAGCCCCCGGGTTCCTCGCTTCCCCCAATACACTCCCCTCAACGCTCCCCAGGCTCGGATATGGCAGGAAGCCCTGAGCACGCACGTAATTCAGACTCCGCAAAAACGTCTCACTCCTCCAGGAGCCGATAGCAGTAAACACTGCCTGTACCATCAGAACATGGGCCACGACACCGAAGATTGCATGACGCTCAAAGATCGGATAGAGGAGCTCATCCAAGCTGGACACTTGAAACAATACATAAGGGGATACCGGAACGAAACGACCCCTACTGGACGTCCACCTCCAAGGGAAAGGAGTCCAAGGCCCTTACCCGACAGGGGTCATAGGAACGACTGTCCGAGACATCAACATGGTCAGGACGGACGGGGAAGGAGTTCGGATAGACGGAGGGAGAGAAGCAGGAGCCGAAGCAGAAGTCGCGCGGGCGGCAATGCAGGACCGTTGCGGGGGATGATTAACACGATCTCTGGCGGATTCGCAGGTGGGGGAACGTCGTCGTCTACGCGAAAGAGGAGCATCCGTCATCTGCGGTCCATACACGCTGTTGACATTCCTAAGCGAACAATGCCCCCCATCACGTTCTCCGATGCGGACTTCCATGCACCGGATCCCGAGCAAGATGACCCGATGGTCATCACGGTTGAGATCGCGCGGTACGGAGTAAGTAAGGTGTTAGTTGATCAGGGGAGCTCGGTCAACATACTCTACTGGAAAACGTTCCGACAGATGGACATTTCTGAGGACCTTATAGTCCCGTACGACGAACAACTGGTGGGTTTCGCTAGGGAACGGGTCGACACCAGGGGCTATCTAGACCTATGGACGCGTATCGGCACCGGACGCGAAGGCGAAGAGAAGAAGGTGCGATACCTGCTGGTGGACGCTAACACGTCCTACAACGTCCTCATTGGACGCCCGTGCTTGAACTCCTTCGGGGCCATCGTCTCCACTCCCCATCTGACGATGAAATATCCTACGACTCGAGGGACGATCTGCACCGTTCGGGCGGACCAGAAGGTGGCACGGGAATGTTACGTAGCAGGTCTCAAGATGTACCCCCGAGAATCCAGAAGAAGAACGGGCGGTGCCAGTGTCGCGATGGTCGACCTGGATCCTCAAACTAATACCGAGGACCGCCTCGAGCCGCAAGGGGAAACCCAACCCATGATAGTGGGGAAAGATCCCACCCAGATCACCAACATAGCTCAAGGGCTAGAGGAAGAGGTGGAAAGGCAACTGCGGGCTACCCTTTGGCGTAACCGGGATCTCTTTGCCTGGACGACCGCTGACATGCCAGGAATACACCCCTCCATCATGTCGCACCGTCTGTCCTTATCCAAGGAGGCTAGACCGATAACCCAGAAGAAGAGAAAGATGGGAGAAGAAAAGAGAAGGGCGGTCCAGGAGGAAGTGAAAAAATTGCAGGTGGCCGGATTCATTCAAGAGGTCACTTACACCACTTGGCTAGCCAACGTAGTCATGGTGAAGAAATCAAACGGTCAGTGGCGAATGTGCACAGACTACACTGACTTGAACAAGGCTTGCCCAAAGGATTCGTACCCACTTCCCAGCATCGACATCCTCGTGGATGGGGCATCCAGACATCAAATCCTTAGTTTCCTGGACGCGTACTCAGGCTATAACCAAATACCCATGCATGGTCCCGACAGGGAGAAGACGGCCTTCATGGCCGACCAGGCTAACTTCTGCTATGAAGTCATGCCCTTCAGACTGAAAAATGTCGGAGCCACCTACCAGCGTTTGATGAATAAAATTTTTGCTGACCAAATAGGTCATTGCCTGGACGTCTACGTTGATGACATGGTCGTCCGATCGGCACAGGGGATCCAACACCTACAAGACTTAGAGGAAGTCTTTAGACAAGTACGCCGGTATGGGATGAGGCTCAATCCGGCCAAATGCACATTCGGAGTGACTGCCGGCAAATTCCTGGGATTCATGCTAACATCCCGGGGAATCGAGGCAAACCCGGACAAGTGCGGAGCGGTACTGGAGATGCAGACCCCCCGAACAGTGAAGGACGTTCAGAGACTCGTCGGTCGCTTGACCGCACTGTCGCGATTCATACCAAAGTTGGCCGAACGGGCCACTCCCATCTTGAGGAAAATGAAGAAAGCATCCGCCAACACTTGGGACGATGATTGTGAAGCAGCTTTCCGTGCGATCAAAGATATTCTCACCCAGCCTCCCATCATGAACCGACCCTCTCCCGGTGAGGACCTTCAGGTTTACCTGGGAATCTCCGAGACCTCGGTCAGTGCGGTCTTGCTGCAAGAAAAACCCACTCCCAAACTTATTTACTTTATCAGCCGGACGCTGACCGACGTCGAGACCAGATATCAACAAGTGGAGAAGGTGGCCTTAGCTCTCCTTCATGCTTCTCGAAGGTTGCGCCCATATTTCCAAAGCCACCAAGTGGTCGTGCGTACCGATCATCCGGTGTCAAAAATTCTCAGGAAGCCTGACCTAGTCGGGAGGATGGTCGGGTGGGCAGTGGAATTGTCTGAATTTGGCATCAGATACGAGCCGAGAGGTTCTGTTAAAGGGCAACACTTAGCCGACTTTGCGGCTGAAATACCTCTGACCGGCCTCGAAGAATAGGTGTTATACGTCGACGGGGCATCGGGCCGAACGGTTAGCGGAGCAGGGGTCGTTCTGGAAGGTCCAAACGGCTTCCTGATGGAACACTCGTTAATCTTCAAGTTCAAAACCTCAAATAACCAGGCAGAGTATGAAGCCTTGTTGGCTGGGTTACAGTTAGCCAAGGATATGGGGGCCCGCAAAGTGATATGCCGGACCGACTCACAACTAGTGGTCGGCCAAATGAACGGCGATTTCCAGGTACGGGAGGATCACCTCCTAAAGTACTATCACCAAGCCTGTTCGTTGGTGAAGGACTTTGAGGATGTGAAAATTCAGCATATCCCCCGGGAACAGAACGCCCGGGCAGACCTACTATCCAAACTCAGTACTGGAAAGGAGAAGGGGCAGTTAACGACCATCATCCGACAGATCCTTCTGCAACCCTCGGTCGAGTGTTTAACCATCACGACGGACGACACTGCCGACTAGAGGGTCGAGGTTCGAGAGTTAATCCGTAAGCAAGATAGCGGCGAGAGTTTATGTCCGGCAGACTCCAAGAAAGTTGCCCGATTCATGATAATCGGTAACGACCTGTACCGTCGGGGTTTCTCGTCCCCCCTACTCAAATGCTTGGCGAAAGATGAGGCACAATACGTGATGAATGAATTACACCTCGGAGTATGCAGCTTTCACACGGGCGGACGAGCTCTCAAGGCCAAAATATTACGGGCAGGATATTATTGGCCGACGATGGAGGACGACGCTGCACAATTCACACGCCGGTGCATTCAGTGCCAGGCCCATGCCAATAATCACCACACTCCCTCGCAAAGGTTACACACCATAGTTTCGCCTTGACCGTTTGCTCAATGGGGAATGAATATCGTGGGTCCATTCCCCCCGGCCACCGGCCAACGAAAATTCCTGCTAGTGGCCATTGACTACTTTACCAAATGGGTGGAGGCCGAGCCTTTCGCCACCATCACGACTTCACAAGTCTAGAAATTTTGTTGGAAGCTTATTTGCAGGTTCGACTTACCAAGAACGGTCGTCGCCGACAACGGTAGACAGTTCATCGACCGGAGACTGGAGACGTTCTTCCGAGGGCTGGGAATAAAGCATGCAACAAGCTCAGTGGAGCACCCTCAGACGAACGGGCAAGCTGAAGCAGTTAACAAGACCATCGTGGCGGAACTCAAACGACGTCTGGGAGATAAGAAGGGGGCCTGGGCGGACCACTTACCCGAAGTTCTCTGGGCTTACCGATGCACTCCGCACGGTACAACCGGAGAGACGCCCTTCAATTTGACATATGGAACTGACGCCATGTTGCCAGTTGAGCTTGGCGAACCCTCCTTACGACGAAATATAGAGGATCTCCAGATAAACGACCAAGAGTTGCGGGTCGAACTCGACATAATTGACGAACGGCGAGACCGGACAGTGTTAAGGGCAGAAGCATGTCGTCGTATGGTGGAACGAAAGTACAACACTAAAGTCCGTTCGCGCCAGTTCCATGAAGGAGACCTTGTCTGGCGAAAGGTTGGGGAAGCTCGTCGCGTTGCCGCTCACGGTAAACTCGCTGCAAAATGGGAAGGCCTGTTCAAAATTGTAGAAGCTCTGGGAAACGGCGCATACCGCCTCACTCGGTTGGACGGCCGACAAATCACCAACACTTGGAACGCTTCGCATCTCAAACTTTATTTCAGTTGAGCATGTAATATTTTTCGTGTAATCACGATTTAAGGAGCAATATGAACGTTTCAACCCAACACAACAAGCGTTTTCTTTATTCTCTTAAAAGTCCAAGTTGACGAATGGAATTATCCTGTCAACTTTGCCGGACGGTAAGGGGTTAAGCCCGCCGCTTCGCGCAAAGCCCAAGTTGATGAATGGAATTATCCTGTCAACTTGGCCGGACGGTAAGGGGTTAAGCCCGCCGCCCCCTACGTAAAGGTTCAAGTTGACGAATGGAAATATCCTGTCAACTTGGCCGGAGGGTGGGGTTTAACCCCACCGTCCCACACCAAAGTCCAAGTTAACGAAGGGAATTATCCTGTCAACTTGGCCGGATGGTTTAGGATGAGGCCAGCCGCTTATAACGATAAAAATTCAAAAAAATTGAAAAAGTAAACAGCGCCAGGAAGTAAAAATAAAATGCAGAAATCCATTCATCAAAAAAAGGGGAAGGTACAAAAAGTATATGACCGGACAGCAAAAGTAAACAGCACAATTCGCTGTTTACAATCCGACCGACACTGAATGGTTCCTAAACTAAGTAAAACATAAACGTAAAAAGGAAAAAACAAACTAAGTCTATTCATTGTGAGGATCAGTAGCGGATCCGACCACTTCAGCCCTTTCACCATCTCCGTCAACCGCCCTTCGCCGGCTTCGGCCTCTTCCGGTTCCTGAATATCCATTAGGACACCGTTATACACGTCCTTGTAGATATCGAAACCGAGAGAGAGCAGCTTTTCAATCTTCAGCAGTACTTCGGCTTGACGGATGGCTTTATAGAAACCGTCCTCATGTTCAGCCACCAAGTTATCGTTCAACGAGACTATCTTCTCTTCAGCGGCCTTCAGATCGGCGCGCACCTTCTTTAGCTCGGTGTGCAGCTCCACCGTCCGGCCCTGAAGTTTTTCTTCCACCTCCTTCAGCCTCGTGACGTCCTCCTTCAACTGCCTCTGATCCCCTTCCAAAGCTGCTTTCGCTTTTCGTTCATCCTCTAGCAGTTTGGTCGCCTCCTGAAGACTCTCGGCCGACTGCTTCTTTTCATCCTCCAAAGCCTTTCTGGCGCCCGCCAGCTCCTCTCCCATGGCCTTCACCTTTTCTTCCTCTTGAATCAGGAGCCTTTTCACCTCACCGGTGCCCCGAACATCTCCATGTTCACGTATGTAGTCGATCATGGAGGTTGTCCGGTTAGCCATTTCGGACACGGAGTCCAGCATGACCCTGCCTGGTAGGGACTCCAGCAGAGCAACATAGGCCGGTCCTCGATTAAAATCGATGAACCGACTCACATTGTAATCCAGGCTAAATACGCCACCCGGCAGAGGAGCGACCGGCTCCTTCCCTTCACAATGATGTTTCTTAGAGGAAGATTTTCCCCCTTTCCGTGATTTCCTCTTCCGATGCCCCGACGTGGTCGCGGGCGCCGACTCCGAGGCCACTTCAATAACGGGGGTGGCCGTCGCCGGGGCGGTTAAGTTAACGAGGGGCGTGTTCTTAGTTGGGGGAGGGACAGAAGTACCTTCCCCCTGTCGACGGCCACGTTAGTGCTTCCGCTCGCCCCTACGGCTGGCCCACGAACGGCCACAGTTACCCGAGCGGGAGGAGGCTTCATGGGGGAGGAACGTCTTGACTGGGCCCGGAACTAGCGGCACGGGCAGACGCCTTCTTTTTCATGGAAAGAAAATTGGATTGGCGGGGTCCGAGAGTCGCCATGCAATCTGAAGGAAAACGGAAAATTCAGCTAAGTTATAACCTTCATAAAAGGAAAAAACAGAATAAATCACATACCAAGCGCTCTCTGAGCGCAATCCTCGTAAGGGATACAGTCGACCAGGCAACGGGCGGGGACGCAGCGAGAAAGGGTGTCAATTACGTCCACCACGCAAAAATCTTCCATTTCCAACTTCCGCTTGGAAATGACCTCCATCTTTCTCGGATTCTCCGTCCAGTACAAGGGAAACAAAGGGAGGCCGTCCTTGTCGAAAAAATCAGGACGGCCGACATCCTCTATAACCACTTTAAAAAATTGGTCCTTAAAATTTTTGAAGGACTCGGCGTACGGCTTGAAGAGAGTGCGCTTTCTCACGGAGGACAAGGACACCAGACCCCCTTTCGGGGGAGGACGAACATTGAAATAGTGGAGGAAGGACCGAACGGTGGGCTAGACACCGACCACCATGCAATCTACTCCAAAGGCTTGAATGGCTGCCCAAGAGTTAGGATGCAGTTGTGTAGGCGTGACGTTCAACTCCCGCAACACCCCGGCCTGAAAATCAGTAAAGGGAACCCGAACGTGGAGCTGGGCGAACAAATTCGCATACATAAAGAAAAAGTCATCCGCGCTGGTGCCTTTCCCATGGCATACACGTTCGTTCTCGCGGCTAACGGCCACCCTCATCAAGCGCGTGTCCGCTGTGTCTCTCACCAAATATGACCGGGCTACCCAATCATGGAGAGCCATACGCGAAATACTGGACGGCTGGGTGTTCGTATCGAACCCGGCCCAGTCGTACCCGTCCACACGAGGGAGGCCTCCCATAGGAACCAGAGGAACCGGATCCACGGTCAAGCCCCCTTGCAATAAAAAGAGGGGGGACCCATGGAATATCCGCCCACTCGTAACCGGAGCGGCAGACCCTTGAGCTACGGTCACTGCCTCCGCTAGACCGGATGGAACGGCCGAATCCTCCTCCATCGTCCGGTCTTCCGACGACGAACCACTAGTGGAGCCAGACGAACCCGTCGATACCGAACCACTGGTGCCGCCGCCCTCACCCGCGCCCCCGCCACGGCCCGACGATTCCAGAGAAGACTCAACGCACACCACCACCATTTTATTACCTGGGCAGATGAAAAGAATAAAGCTCGGAAGGAAGAAGGAAGGATGTAGCCGTAGCATGCACCTCACCCCTATTTATAGAAAAAATTTTCGAAAACCGTTTCTAATCTCAACCGTTCATCCTAACCACGTTCAACGCTCCAGATTCATACGACGCTTCGTCTCCCACCCACGATCTTGCCACGTGTGTTTTCCCGCCTAAAACCAACCTCTGCCTTTTCACACGGTCCCGCTGCTCATCCGAGCGACATACCCTCCTTTCAAACCCTTCGGCCCCTCGCAACGCCTCGGGCTTGGGGGGCTTGTGTACCCTATATAGCCGGCCGGACCTCCAGGCCAATCGGCCGCGCTACACTTTGAGCTCGACGGCCAGAATAACCTGAAACCTTGAATAATTCCATCTTACCACTGATGCATGACTGGTCGACACAACCGGGTACGAGACAGCTCAAGAGTATCTATTTGAACTAATAACCAGACCGAGTATCTGACGGCCGTGGTCAACTTCGCCCTGTCTTCGCGAAACGTGTATAACCTAGGTGACGAACCACATTCTGCTGTGGTGTCTGCATGACTTGTCAATAGTCATGGCCGGGCGCAAACCGGCCCGAAAGAAACCGAAACTTCACATGGCCGTCAGATCTTTTCTCGTTACACCACAAGGACGACCGTCGGACGTCCGACCGGTGAAGTGCAACGAAAGTCTCAAGCAACACGAGATTAAGGTAAAACTAGATTAGCCTCAACAGGCTTGTAATTGGGCCTTGATTAAGGTTCCACTAATCACTGGCCCATGGAAAAAACTATAAATAAAAGTCAAAGGTAAGAAGTAGGCAGATACAGTTAATGCACATTTATTTCACTCTCTCTTTATCACTAACTTTCAAAACTGAACATTGACTTAAGCGTCGGAGTGCTTTTAGCAGGTACCCGACCGGACGTCACTGAAGGACAGCGGAAGCGACGAACATTCGGACACA
>NC_028361.1:7877534-7922087 GCF_000741045.1 Vigna radiata var. radiata | reverse complement strand
AGGTACCCGACCGGACGTCACTGAAGGACAGCGGAAGCGACGAACATTCGGACACAGGCGGACGGTGGTTGGAGGACTCGGATCGACTCACCCCCTAAGCAGAAACAGCTACAAAACAGAAAAACCAGGACAAATTTGCAAGTTGTTGAAGTCTTTATATGGACTCAAGCAGACCTCTAGACAATGGAATTACAAGTTGACAACTACTTTACNTTCTTTGGGCTACATACAATCAAAATCAGATTATTCACTTTTTGTCAAAAGTGATTATGCTCATATCACCATTTTACTTTTTTATGTAGATGATATAGTTTTGGCAGGTGATGACATCCAGGAAATCCAAGCTGTGAAGGCTCTATTGAATGCAAAGTTCAAAATTAAAGACCTAGGCCAACTCAAGTATTTTTTAGGCTTAGAAATTGCAAGATCTCAACAGGGCATTAATTTGTCACAAAGGAAGTATGCTCTAGAGTTACTAGAAGATGCAGGATTGTTGGGATGTCAACCTGTTTCTACTCCCATACAGCTAGGCACAAAATTCTCCAAGACAGAAGGAAAACCCTATTNAGATGTGCAAGCCTATAGAAGACTTCTTGGCAAGTTATTATATCTAACCAACACAAGACCAAATTTATGTTTTGTTGTTAGTACTCTCAGTCAATTTCTTTCCAATCCTTTGGAAGATCACTATGCAACAACAATAAGGATCCTGAGATATATCAAGAAAAATCCAGGACAAGGATTATTCTTTCCCTCTAACACAGAACATTCTCTCAAGGCTTTTAGTGATTCTGATTGGGCTGCTTGCTGTAATATTAGAAGGTTTGTGACTGGTTTTAATGTGTTCTATGGTGCATCCTTAATCAACTGGAAATCCAATAAGCAATGTACTATATCTAGATCATCAACTGAAGTAGAATACAGAGCCTTAGCTTCCACAACATATGAAATTCAATGGCTTTTGTATTTGCTCCATGATTTGAAACAACCTCGACCACAACCAGTTCCTCTGTTTTGTGACAATCAATCTGCTTTACGAATTGCACAGAATCCAGTCATGCATGAGAGGACAAAGCACATTGAAATTGATTGTCATCTCATAAGGGATAAAGTTCAAGCTGGTGTAATTAAGCCCCTGCCTATTTCTACTTCATTACAACTTGCAGACATTCATACTAAAGCTTTGCATCCAACACAATTTCAATCTTTGTTGTCCAAGTTGAGCATTAAGGATATATATGCTGCAGCTTGAAGGGGAATATTAGATTTAATTTATTTTCCGTTCATATATAGGCATTTATGTTCATATATTTATATTCTGTTTTTATATTTATATTTCAGTTTTATATTGCTATAAACAACTATATATATGAATTGTACTCTCTCTTTATTATGAAATAAGATACACAATTTTCATCATTTCTTTTCTCATAACACTCTCCGTATTGGATACATTCCTAGACCTTTATCCCATATTTATTTTGGAGAACTATCAAATTTGTAATTCAGTTTAAATTCTCAGTCAATTTAGATAATTGTAACCTCCTTAATATTATCTTTTGTATACTCTTAACTGTTCTCTTTATCATGATTTGATGCATTCTGAATATATATATATATATATATATATATATATATATATATATATATTATATATTTTGGGGTGTCACACATACTCTTTAAAATAATTATATACAGTTTATTTAATAAAAAATACATATAAAAAAATTAAATACGTTATCATCAAACAAAACAATGAAAGTATTATTATTTAATTTTATAAATATATTATACCTTTTAAAACTTTTAAAAAACGTGGTGCATCCCACGGGTAAAAATACTGATAGCATAACATACGGACTCTTATTACGCATCTCAATGAATATTTAATAATATTATATTCTTTTATAATTTTTATTAAAATTTATTTAATTAATAGTAAAATTACAAAAATATATGTTTTTTCATGAAAAGAAAAATGTATACCATAGTGGAGATGAGGATGACTTTCCATCTCTACTTCATCCTTTTGTCGTGTCTTATCATATAGCATATGTTTTGACTAATGCATTTTTATAAATATATATTTATTAATTTCTTGATTGATATTGTAAAACATTCCTTAGTAAATTAACCATAGACACGTGGTTTTATAGTCTGAGGGTTTGAGTGGTTGGTATCCCTCGTGAAACTCGTGCTAGTTTTGCGAATGGATTTGTGAGGGACCATCTTTCTCTTGGTCTACTTTTTTTCAAAAAAAAAAATGGTAATTTCTGTCCTAAGGGAAAGTTTGTAGTTAATTTTTAAGGTATAATTAATTTTTTTAACACGATAAATGTTTTTAATTTAGACGTGTGTTGGTTATGAAATTAAAATAAAGCTGTCACTTAATTCAGAAAAGTGAAAATTGAATTAAGTAAAATTTATAGTGAAAAGTAGCTTTTAATGAAAGGGTATACAGTCAAAATTATTTTAATTTTGTTTTACTCTTTTAAATTAATGGCCAAAATATCACTTTAATCACCTAATCAATTTAACTCCAAGTTTTATAAAAAATGAATACAGATTAATTATCTTTAAAACAGATCAATACATCTTAATTAACTGTCTGAACATAATTTTAAAAAAATACTATTATAATTAAAAATACAAATATTTTTAATTAATCACATAAATAAATTAAATGTAAATACTAATAATCATTTTATATTTTAAAATTAGTAACAAATATTACAAAAATAAAAAACATAGTTTAAATGATAGATTTTTAAAAATTATAGAACCCTAGCCTCCTTCGAGAATTGACAAAATTTATGATTTTTTAAAGTTTTTCACTATAATTCTGAATTTGAAATAAAAGAAAGGTTAAATAGGTTTTTAGTTCCTATATTTTGGGGCGATTTTAGTTTTAGTTCCTCTTTTAAACTATAGTACAATTTAGTCCTTCAACCTTAGAAAACTCTGGTTTTAGTCCTTTTTACCAATTTTTTTTTTTAATTTTATTTGTTGTTTCAAACACATTTCATTATAGCATTTGGATTGTTTACACTATTTGACACATTTTTGCTTCAATGTTAACTGAGAAACGTGCTTAAAACAGCAAATAAAGTTAAAAAAATTTGGTAAAAAGGACTAAAACCAGAATTTTCTAAAGTTAAAGGACTAAATTGTACTATAGTTTGAAAAATGGACTAAAACCAAAATCGTCCAAAAGTATAGGGACTAAAAACATATTTAACCCATAAAAAAATATAATATGTGAAACACTCTAACTATTTTACAAAATCCTAAAAATGAGAAAGAAGATGAAAAAACACCAACCTTTATGACATACAATCGAAGAGAAAGAAACTTTGAGTCGAAACAACCACCACAACGTTAACATGAAATGAAATAGATTGAAGATGGAACTCCATAACAGAAAGAGTTTTCGCACAAATGAGAAAGAGAAAAAACAATAAAGAGATTTCATCCAAATGGTTTTATACAATTTCTTTTATATTTTAAAAATGAGTTTGACATCAGACAATAAAATTAAATACTTATTTATCGTTCTTTTTATTACTAAGAAATAAAATATATGGATCTCTTTAATTACACCATTCAACTGCAAGTATAATGTTTGAAGTTGTGTTTGCAAATTGAAACTAACACTGCATTCAACACCATTTTTTTAATACTGTTCAATTCCCACAGGTAAAAAAATAAGAATACAAAATTTAAATAATTTATTATATCGATAATTTACAATAAATATTTTTATATCACGAGGAGCAGAAAGAGTAAAATATTTTTGTCTTAAAATTTTAAACGATAAAAACAATATATCTCGTGTTTGAAAAAAAATGCTTAAATCCAAATAAATAAAATAATAAAATAAAGTAATTATACGTTTGAGCGACGCCGAGAAAGAGTACAGTAGAAGGCAGGGTTGATGTGACCCGACCCGACCCGGGATGGTTTTTACCAGTGGGGACCCACCCGTAGTAATATTCAGAGAAACCGACAACAGTGTGCAGCAAATTAGTCTCTCTCCTTCTTCGACACCGGGTTGCTCCTATCGACGCCGTGTGTGTTTCCACTCGTCTTCTTCTTCTTGAATCCCTTTCTTCTTGGTCTATAATTCTCAGATGGAGCAGCTGAAGACGCTGGGTAGAGAACTTGCAATGGGGTCGCACGGGCAGTCGAAGGAGTTTCTGGACCTCATCAAGTCCATCGGCGAGGCCCGATCCAAGGCGGAGGAGGACCGCATCGTCCTCCGCGAGATCGAAACCCTAAAGCGACGCATCAACGACGCAGACACGCCCAAGCGCAAGATGAAGGAGTACATCATCCGCCTCCTCTACGTCGAGATGCTCGGCCACGACGCCTCCTTCGGCTACATTCACGCCGTCAAGATGACTCACGACGACGCCCTCCTCCTCAAGCGCACGGGATACCTCGCCGTCACCCTCTTCCTTAGCGACGATCACGACCTCATCATCCTCATCGTTAACACTATCCAGAAAGATCTCGCCTCTGATAACTACCTCGTCGTCTGCGCCGCCCTCAACGCCGTCTGCCGCCTCATCAACGAGGAGACCATTCCCGCTGTCCTCCCCCGCGTCGTCGACCTCCTTAACCACCCCAAGGACGCTGTCCGGAAGAAGGCCGTTATGGCGCTGCATCGCTTTTACCAGAAATCTCCCTCCTCCGTCTCCCATCTGTTAACCAATTTTCGAAAGCGCTTGTGCGATAACGATCCCGGAGTCATGGGAGCTTCTCTTTGCCCTCTCTTTAATCTCGTCTCGGACGATGCTAATTCTTACAAGGATCTCGTCGTTAGCTTCGTCAACATTCTTAAACAGGTCGCAGAACACCGGTTGCCCAAGACTTATGATTATCATCAAATGCCTGCACCCTTCATTCAGGTTAAATTCTATTTAATATTTGGATAAATTCCTCCCTCGGGGAGAAAAAAAATAAGAAACTAAAATAATTTATTTTGACCTTAGATTAAACTAAACTAGGAAGACAGGTTTATAGAGAAGCTTATCCATTTAAGACTATTTTTGATTTTGCATGTTACTTACTCCATCCTGTTGCTTAAATTGGCTACTCGTTGTGTTTGAGTGCTTAGATTAAGATGCTGAAAATTCTGGCATTGTTGGGAAGTGGTGACAAGCAGGCTAGTGGACACATGTACACCGTGCTCGGTGATATAATTAGGAAGAGTGATTCCATGACCAACATAGGGAATGCTGTTCTCTATGAGTGTATATGCTGTGTTGCTTCTATATATCCCAATCCTAAGTTATTAGAGGCTGCAGCGGATGTGATTGCCAAATTTTTGAAGGTTTGCTTTTTATGTTTTTGGTAAAATGTGTTTCAAGTTTGCATGCAATGTGATTGTGGTGGTGGATTTGGCTATTGTGTGTTACGTATGTGCTGTTGTCATGTGGGCAGAGTGACAGTCATAATCTCAAGTACATGGGTATTGATGCCCTTGGTCGGTTGATAAAGTTAAGTCCACAAATTGCAGAACAACACCAACTGGCCGTCATTGACTGCTTAGAGGTGAGGGATTTTCCTCATAAAGATGAGTTTATTGTGTTTTTTGCTAAAACTGAAATCATTTAGCTTATGTGTAGATCATTCGATGATTGTTTTACTTCATATTTTCATATCCAGTTTGCAAGTGCAAACCAAATGATGATCAATGTTGCTGAATTTCTGTTATTTTCATGCTGGTCTAGACCGTTGACTGGGATTGTCGAGTTGTAGAAATTCCTCGTGAAGAGTTGTCTTCTGGCAATTATAGCTAGAGGATAAACTAAGGTTTGTCAGTGCATGAGAAAAATAATTTAGACCATAAGGCTATTGTGACAGTTACATCTGTTGTTATAAAGACAGTGACATGTACTGTGGACTTTGAAAGTATGGTTTCACAATTCAGTTTTAGTTAGAGTTTCCTCTTCAAAGAGTCTGAACCTTTTCTTCCATTAATGCGGAACTGTTGGTATTGCAGTTATTTCAGTGCTGGTTTGTATGATGGTATTATATCACATGCAAATGTGTTAAATGGGTTCGCCCGGTGTTTTACACTTAAATTTGAATTTTTAGGGAGAAAAGCTTTAGATTTTTTCACTTAGTTGAATATATGTGTATGTGTACCATACGTCCACAAAGTGAAAAGAAAGAGACTGACCCAATACTAGATGCAATGATATAGAATTCATATATTTATTTGAGACACCTCAGGCTGGAGCGTATAAATTTAAATTTTATGCTCCAAGAGTGGAACATGTAAACTAAATTCAAGTTCAGCACAAGGATTTGATCAAAATATCAACAAGTTGGTTATTTGAACTGATAGCCTCAATAGTTATTTCCTTACCGAACAACTTGTACCTCACAAATTGATAAATCAATCTCTATATATTTAGTTTGCTCATAAAACATTGGACTACTAGTAATGTGGAGAGTTGTCTAATTATCACAATATAGCTTCATTAGCTCAATTTCACAAAACGTTAGTTGTTGAAGGAGTTTTTTGATCCACACCAACTCACACGTGGCCAAGGCCAAACCTTATATTCTGCTTATGTGCTAAAATGAGCAGCAATATTTTTTTTGCTTTCCCGAGGTGCATTTCCCCCACTTGAGATATAAAACAGAGAAATATAGTTCTAAAGGGCTTAAAAAAAACCTTCTCATGTTCTATTATTTATATAGATGAATATTTGATACAATAGAGAGATGGAAGGTGAAGGGATTGTCCTAGACTGCTAGGAACAATCATTATAGATAAACCAACACACAACTCCCTACTTTAGGCTCTACTAACTATACTAATCATAGGTAAACTTAATAATTACTCTAACACCCCCAATGGATACACAATGCGTTGTAGTAGAGCTCCTATTAATAGGAGACCCTACCTAATCAAACATCATAATACAGGGAAATTTGAGTATCTCCTCTATCCTCATACAATAGCCCTTGTGAGTCTTCTTAATATACTTGAGAATGCAAATCACAACATTCCAAGCATCAACATGAGGAGCTGTTAGGAACCAAGAATTGAAAAAGAGAAAGAAAGAAAGGTTTTTATTGAATAGAATGGAAGAAACAAGAAATAGGAGAGCACTTTCTCCTTCAAGGGCTTCCCCTTCACATAGAGCTAAAGCCTAATCTACAAAATTTACCTACTTCCCCTCTCCTCTCCTTCTTTCCTATTTATATCTAACTAACACCTCAAGTAACTGACTCATGAATATTCTGACTATCTTAACTAATATATCTTCATTGTGTATCCTAACAATACACTCCAAAAATCAACCTTGTCCTCAAGGTTGGAATAGTGGAAGCTAGATCCCGTGACTCATCTTCATCACCGTGATCTTTATCTACTCTTCCTGAAAGCATTATGATACTGTCCTATCATAGGGAGGGAACCCACTAGCTAGTGCATGTAAATTCAATTATGGAGATATGGGTGGTGGTGGGGATGAGAGTGGTTTTTGTGTAGAAGTTTATGAATTCAGTAAGTTGAAATTCCAAGATTCCAATGTCATTGATGCTCCTATCACCTTCATTATCAAATCTAGGTTCAACAATGATTTCTTATTCATATTATGTGAATCTGAATTTGGGAAAAAAATATGATTGGTTGCATCTCCACCTTCAACTTTCTTATTGGTTAACTCTACAATTGGGTTATCAAGAAACTGATCTTCACATCCCATAATCTTCACTCTCTTTATTGATGCATCCCCTCCTTCATCCATCATAATTTTTTTTTTCTTACAAATCTTTGGTTTTTTCTTCAGTATAGAGGGTGTGATTCTTGCAGACTTTTTTCATAATGGTCATGTCAACTTTTATCTCTGCAACTACCTTCTTTTGTTCACTAGCCCATCTTTCCAATGCACCCAAATGACTTTCCATAATGACCCTTCGCAGCAGATCCAGCATGTTAGGCCAATTTGTAACGTAAAAAATTGAAAAGAGAAAGAAAATGAAGGTTTTTATTGAATGTAATGAAAATAATAAGAAATAGGAGAACACTCTCTCCTTCAAGGGCTTCCCCTTCACAAAGAGCTAAAACACCATCTACAATTTCTCCTCCTTCCCCTTTCCTCTCATTCTTTCCTATTTATATCTAACTAACACCTCAAGTAGCTGATTTGAGTGTTCTGACTATCTTAACTAATTTCTCTTCTTTGTGTATCCTAACATGAGCTTGCATAAATTGACTAAGATTCCCATTGCAAAGGAAATATATAATGAGTTTTCCAACCATTCTTTTATACCATTTTGGATTTGAATATGGTTTACCTTGCTTTGCTATCAACTTTTGATTTGGACCCATGGGGATGTCAATGAGCCTACAATCCATCAAGCTTGTTTTTTCCAAGATATCCAAGGAATACTATGTCTACGATGAAGATAAGCAATGGTGATTGAAAATATACATAGAATGAGAATTTTAAGTAGATCAACTACCTTTTTTGTAAAAGCAATGGGCCAAGCGAAGTTTCATCATGAGAATGAGACGTGGAAGAGGGATATTTTGTGTGTGAAGTTGATGAAGGAAAGGGATTAGAAGAGTATCAAGGTAATGTAGGTCTAGCTCTCTATGTCCTTTGTTGTTATGTAATGAGAGGAGGTGAACAATTTCAACTAGATTTTGAGTTGAAGCGTGAGGTTGATCATGTCCTTGCTTTGAGGTGTGAATTTGAGAAATGGAATATTGTAGTGTTGGAAGTCCCACATCGATTAAAGATAAGATCCATTCATAATATATAAGTAGGTGCAAATCTCACCTTACAAGTCAGATTTGTGAGGTTGAGTAAGATTTAAAGTCCATTTCTTAACATGGTATCAGAGCCATGAGTTAGAGTCTGTCCTAACGAAATTTGTTGTTAGTTGGTCTAATGTTCCATCCTCTATTAGACCACTCATTAATGTCAAGTTTCACGCACGAGATTTATATACTTCGACATGAGGGGTGTGTGTTGGAAGTCTCACATTGACTAAAGATAAGGCCATTCACAATATATAAGTGGGTGTAAACTTTACCTTACAAATCGATTTTGAGGTTGAGTTATGTTTAAAGTTCACTTCTTAACATGTAGGAAGTCACATTTAATAGCTCTTATAAAAATGTTTGTTTAGACTTGGAGAGAGACATCATGTACAAAAAATGTGCAACCAAAGACTTTGGGAGAGGCATGATTGCAATGGAACATTAAAGAAATGATTGAATAGGAAACTTATTTTCAAGAAGGAAGAGCGCATCCTATTTAGTAGGAAACAAGTAGTGATAATTGTATCACCCCAATTATGGATTGGAACATTTGCATTAAACATTAAGGTGTGTGTAGGACTTACATACTGATGCAAAATGCCTTTCAAGGATAAAAAAAAGCCTTTCAAGAATAAAAACGAGAAAGTTTAGTAGAGAAACATTGTGACATTGTGACTTCTAAGAATTTCAATTATTCTTCTTTGGAATTGGTTCTTGATCTCGTTGAAGAAAAACATAAAATAGACAAAAGTTTAGACTGGTATTTCTTGAAATATATCGTAGTTCATTGAGAATATTTATCAATTAATGTTGCAAAATATCTAAAACTTAAAGATGTTACATGATCTAGACCCCAAATATCTGAATTCTTGGTAGAAGAAATTGAGCTACATCTTTTTTTTTTTTTTTTAGTTTGTTAGCAAAAGAGGACAGTATATATTTGCCTAGTTGACACAATTCCAAGTCTAAAGTTTCAGCTATTATTTTCATATTTTTGCTTAACTTAGATGATCCAAATGACCATGCAAAATATTTTGGAGGTGAAGCAACTAGACAAGACAGAAGGGTTGGTTTCCAATAGCAAAGACATTGTGATTCATGTTCTATGTCAATTAGACTACCATTACCATGTTCACATATATGACAAAGGATTTTGAATAAAGTGTTATTGTTATTGAGCAATTTAAGGTGCCAATGTGATTTATAGAGATAGAATTATAAGGACAGCTAGGGATATAAAGAACAAGGTTTAAATTTGAGGAGAAAGAGGAATTTGACTGACTTATTGAGACAACTCTGGACGTATTAGCTAGGGTAACAAGGTGAGGGAATTTAGGTGAAGAAATAGATGAAAACTAGGAATTATGACCAAAAATATGGTAAAAAGCACTTGAATCAACTATCCATGAACCTTGACTCTCTGCCAATTGAGAGATATATTGGGGCTTGATTTGATGCCAAAGATGATCGGTTGTGGTTACTGAATTTTATTGTGAGATATTTGATACACAAAAAAAATGTTTCCGATTTGGACAAAGGTGCTGCCTTGTTAGGATTTTCATGCAATGAATAAAACATTTATTTAATATGCCCCATCCTGATAGGTTCAAGGAAAATGTTTATATTAGGAGAAACAAAAGGGACAAACAATTATAATTGTCTTTGGGTAGGTTTCATTGTCTCAGACTTTCATAAAGTCTATGTAGACAGTTGTTTTTAGCAGTTTTTCATTGTTTTTGTACAAGAATAGGAAGAGTGGAGAGTCTGGTTCTCTCGAATAACCAGAAATTGTATGTGTTTGGTTTCTGCCACATTGGAGGAAACCTGGTTTGTTTTTGGAATTAAGATCTGCAGTTTCTAAAACATCTCATTATAGGTCTGAGAACCTATCATTGGTATTCAGAGCCACTTTCTTGGGGCTGTGGTGGTTGTGCGGCATGGTCAATACGAGAATGGAAGCAAGATTGGATGGATTAGAGCGCATAGTGCAAGAACATGAACTTGAAAATCAGAGAAGGTTCCAAAGATTGGAGGAAATGCTTACGGGGCTGTCAGGGTTGGTGGAACGTTTCACATCCTCTGATAAAACAAACAACAAATAGTGTTTCTGTTGTTCAGGAAGGTAGTAATGAAGGAGGGACTGGAAGCGGACGTTCAGGAATGATTGGGGAAAAATGGAGGAAGTTGGAAATTCCTGTGTTTGCTGGGGACGAGGCTTATGGGTGGACCAATAGATTAGAGAGGTATTTCCATTTGAAAGGGGTTACTGAGGAGGAGCGAATGAAGGGTGTTATGGTGGCATTGGAAGGGAAAGCTTTGAATTGGTTTCAATGGTGGGAAACCTGCCATCCGCATCCAACATGGGAAACCTTCAAAGATGCGGTGGTTATTAGATTTCAGCCAACAATGTTGCAGAACCCATTTGAAGTTTTGCTTGGCTTGCGTCAAACTGGACCTATAGGGAAATATATTGAGCAGTTTGAACAATATGCAGGGTTCATGAAAGGAATGCAACAAGATTACTTGGTGGGCATATTCTTGAATGTGCTGAAGGAAGACATAAAGGCGGAGGTTAAACTTTATGAACCCCAAAATCTTGCTCAAATGGTGGAGGAAAAGGTTAGAGTCATCACCAAGGGGGACTCTCTCACTGTGCAACTTCAAAGTAACACCTATAGACAGTTGCCACCTACTTGTAGTTACTCAAAGGAAGGGGGAAATTCAGTGTGTTTTACCAACTCCAATAGAGGAAGTGGAGAGAGCAGTGGCTGTGTGAGCACAATCAATAGTTCTCCTGTTGGGACTCAACAACGAGGGACACCATTTAGAAAATTGTCCCAAGAAGAATTGCAAGATAAGATAAAAAAGGGTTTATGCTTCAGGTGTGATGAAAAGTTTGGGCAAATCATACTTGCAACAATAAACAGCTTCATATGTTGCTTATTTTGGAAGAGGAAATGCAGGGGTTAGGGAATCTGCTGCCTGCATTCATAAAGAATTTCCAGAATTACTCCTTGAGGATAAGGTGCACCTTCATGGAGGGGGTGTTGATAGGTTTGATACAGTTTACAAAATAAGGAAAAAAGAAGGTAGTTCGTCCAGTTGAAAACACCTCTCACCCATTGAAAACTGCTAGGAAGATGCTACTACCATCAATGAGTTTCTTGCTTTTCACCTTGAGGACAAGGTGAAAGTTCATGGAGGAGGTATTGATAGGTTCAAGGAAAATGTTTATATTAGTAGAAACAAAAGGGACACACAATCATAACTGTTTTTGGGTAGGTTTTATTGTCTCAGACTTTTATAAAGTCTATGTAGGCAGTTGTTTTTAGCAATTTTTCATTGTTTTTGTACATTCTCAAAAGAATAGGAAGAGTGGAGATCTGGTTCTCTCGAATAACCAGAAATTGTATGTGTTTGGTTTCTGCCACATTGGAAGAAACCCGGTTTGTTGTTGGAATTAAGATTTGCAGTTTCTAAAACATCTCATTATAGGTCTGAAAATCTATCACATCCTTTTACAATATGAGCATTGGGGATTATGGCTTCTGCCACCATGTTTTCATCTAATTCTTCAACTTCCTCTTTCCTTAGTAGATACCATTGTTTAAAATGTGGTAGTTTTAGACGAACTCCTATTTTTTAGTGTTGGAACACAAGACGTGCAGTGTTAGGTTCTTTTGATCAAGAACCTATAGAACGCACACAGTACACGCACCCAACACACAACTCAGAACTGTATAACCTCTGTATATTGCCAAACAATGATGAATACAAGATACCCAGAGAGCTTAACCCCTCCCCAAAGAACTCCAAGAGTTCCCGCACAAAACAATAATATTCAAAAACTGACTCTCCCAAAGCACCCCAACCCCTTATATACAAACTTCTTCCTAACTACCTCCTAACTACCAGTAGAGGCCTAACATGCAGTGAAGTTTTCCATTGAAAGAATTTCATGACCTGTCAAAATTTGGTGACAAATATGATTAAAATATCAATTCATGGCATGCAAGTCCTACACCATGAACAATTTTTCAGGTTTCTTCATTTCACCTGCAAAATTTGCTTCCAGAAACAATTTCAATTGTTCAACTGCAGATTGAGCTTGAGCAACTAAAGTGTCATGATCAAATAGCTGGAAAGATGCTAACTTTTTAGCTGAATCATATAGGTGTTAAATATCATTGGCAGAGATATTTTGAGCCTTCCTCCAAAAGGAGTTATTTTGTTTTGAAAGTCCTTATGTTTCCTCAATTGTTGGGCTTTACAAATTGACTGTCTGATGACACTTGGATATCTTTCTCTAAATGATCACGATATTCCTGACCAGAGAACCGTAGTTCTATAAAAGTTGACCAAGGTAGATAGTTTTGCCATAAAGTTTCTCTGAAGTTATGGTTGGAGTTCTAAAAGTGGAAAAAACAGAACCAAAATGAAACATGTTGCTGGAGCATAGAGAAAATTAAAGCCAAGGAAGAAGGGGAACACAGACTCACTTTCCAAACAAAAAAGAGAAGGAATGTGAAACCATTTTTGCCTCTGGGACCAGCCAAAATGTGTTGTTTTCGATGATGTGGACTGACCTGTGGTTCACCAGAAATGTTGCCAGGGGCAGATGGTGGCCAGGGACTGGAATAGCTAGTGGGATTGGAACCTGCTCCAATATCAACTTAAATATGAAGTTTGGAGAGGAAAACTTGAGTTTTCCACTCATCTTTAACGTATATGTGTGTGTATAACAACTGTAAGAAAAGGTACACTGATAACACCTCTGCAGACTGTTGCACCTGCTAAAATGGCTAAGCAGGAAAAGAAAAAGAAAGACTGACCCATTACAAGACACATGATGATATAAGAAATACATATAATTAACACTTGCTAACCTATCATTAGTCATGACTGTGAAGGGCTATATTCTAAGTTTTTTGTTCTTTGATGCATGAAACCTATCGGATTTGGCTGAAAGTACCTTGATTATCTTTATTACATAAAATGACAATGCTGTCTGTTGTTTACTTAGTTATATCTCTATTCATGTTACCTGATGATTGTGCTTGAATTTGGAACTCTGATTAAATATGATGTTATGCAGGACCCTGATGATAGTCTGAAACGAAAAACTTTTGAACTGTTATACAAAATGACCAAGTCTTCCAATGTGGAAGTGATTGTTGACAGAATGATTGATTACATGATTAGCATAAGTGATGACCATTATAAAACCTATATAGCATCTCGATGTGTGGAACTTGCTGAGCAATTTGCACCAAGTAATCATTGGTTTATACAGGTAATTGAAATAGTTGCCTCAACATTATTGATTTTACATAAATTCGTTGTTAGTTAATAATATCTGCTATTATGATTATGCAGACCATGAATAAAGTTTTTGAGCATGCTGGAGATCTTGTTAATGTTAAAGTAGCACATAATTTAATGCGGTTGATTGCTGAAGGATTTGGGGAGGATGATGATGCTGCAGATAGTCAGTTGAGATCATCTGCTGTATGTTATTTCAATAATTGCACTGGTTTCGTTTGGTAATTCCACTATGTGTGCATAAATGTGTTACTGAATGCATGCTGTTTCATGTAGGTTGAGTCATATTTGCGCATTATTGGAGAGCCCAAGCTTCCTTCTGTGTTTCTTCAAGTACTTCCTATACTAGATGCTTTGGAATTTCTCCTCTCTTTTTAATCTGACAAGAAACTAAATGTGTTTATTAGAATAACTTTTAAGTACTGATTGTAGGTCATCTGTTGGGTTCTTGGGGAATATGGAACAGCCGATGGAAAGTATTCTGCTTCATACATCAGTGGAAAGTTATGTGACATTGCAGAGGCATATTCTAATGATGAAAATGTCAAGGTATTTTTTGACATCAGTATCAAAGTAACGTGATATTGATTTGAAATTAGGCATATTGAATCTACTTATGTTTGAAGCTTAATGTAACTTCCATTTTTATTTACAAAATGCATCCATGTGGTGAGAAGAATTTAGACAGATTACACTAGGTTTTTTTTTCAAAACTATTTTTGTTGTTCAACTTCCTATATCTCCCTCTCTGTATGTTCCAACTAATTGAGTCTCTAACAGTGTTGATAAATAGTGGCTATATTGGTGCTATAGTTCTATTGTATTGCAAAATTTCTTTTCCTTGTGTTTGGATGAGAAAATTTAACAGAGTAATTCATTTTTTTAATAATTTTACATGCTTTGTGCTGAAATAATATGTTGTTTAAAATATGGAAGTTAGAGTGGAACTGAAATTCCAGAAATTTATGAAGATATTTTAATTACTTAAAATTGTAGAATTTCAAATTCTATAAATAAGCTGAGAATTTGAACTTCTTGACGCTCTCTCTTTCTTGATCCTCTTCCTTCTATCTCTTTATCTCTTTTCTCTCTTTCCTCCCCCTTCATCCTTTCTCTCTCTTTTACTATCTCCATCTCTCTTTGTTCAATTTCTTTCTTAGTTCTCCTCTGTATCATTCTCTCCTCTCTCCCTTTTCTCTCTTGCTATTCTCTCCCTCTCCATTTTCTACTCTCTCCCTCCATCTCTCCTCTCTATCAAGATTGATGTACAAATGTCAATATTTGTACTTTCAAATTATAAAATATTATCTAATATTAACTTATCTTGACATTGAATATTTAAAATTGACATGCTTATTTCCATAATGTTTTTTATTAAAATTAATATATTTATATTTTTAAAAGACATAGTAGAAATTTACTTGTCATATCCGAACTTAGAATCTAAAGTTTAGGAAATTGAATTGATTAATAAAAAATTCTTTCAAAATGAAGAAAGGTGAAATAATAAACAATGGAAAATTTTAAGCATGCCAAATTTCTTGAAATTTCAAAATACCTCGTCAACATAACCAAAATCTGCAATTGCAATTCCATTCTGGTGCACCTTCCACAAAAATGGCTTTTGCTGTTGCTATGGTTGCTATGATTGCAGCATTTGTACTTGCCTCACTTTTCGAGTTATGTATGATTAAACTGCACGTGACTTTTTTTCAACTCCTCCCACTCACAAAATCTGTCTAACGGATCCCATGCGGGAACTCTGTTCACAGCTTCAGGTAAGGATCAAGGAAGAAGTCCTCCACTTCTCCACGAGTATTTATTCTGAGGCCTCCTTAGTCATCTCTAGCGAGTCTTTGGTCAATTGAATCTTTGATTTAATATATCAAATTATATCAATTTTTTTATTTGCATATAGCTCACTCTTTTATACATATATAATTGATAATTGGTATATACCATATTTCAACTGCTATTTGACTTCCACTTGTGCCTGAGGCCACGACTTTATTGTTGCAGATTATTGGATTAATGCATTTTCTGTGATCTTCGGTTTATGACAATGCTGAATAATCAAATATTTCACTTTACCTATTTGATAATTTAAAATGTTTGCCTCTCCAAATCTATGTATGACTTGTGTCAATAAGCACTTTTGTTTGGCTTAATTATTTAAATTGTGAAATACATGCACATGCAGGAATTACGTTCCCTTGCATTTCGTTCCTGATTTATGCAATCATGCAATAATTTTTGCCATTGGCATTCCCGCTCACATGAGAACATATATATATTAGGTGTTTTTATCATGTTTCTAGTAAACTTCATTTTATCATCGAACTATTCTATTATAGTTAGTTTTATTGTATCCATCCTATGGTAGCTCTAATTTCAATTTGTCAGCTTGAAAGTTTTCAAATTCAAACTAATTTATTGCTTTTTCAGGCTTATGCAATTTCAGCATTGATGAAAATTTATGCGTTTGAAGTGGCAGCTAGGAGGAAAGTGGATATCCTACCTGAGGTATCTACTAAAAGACTGGGTTCAAAAATATGAATCCTTTCTTCCTAAGATAGTAATGATTAATGAATTATTGAGTTTTGAGTACTATATAAAAACTACCCCTTATAATGTATGGTATCTTTTCTCATCTTTATCATCATGCGAAGAATCTCACCTCAATAAATTTCTAGAAGTCCTTCATAGGTGTTTTCCAATTTCACAAATTGTATTTTAAGCTGTAGAATTTTTTTGGTGATAATCTAAAGTAATAAAGTTGAACCAGAGGAATATGAACATTAAATCTTTAATTTTTATTCTTTATATAAATTCCCTTTAAACATGTCTTTCTTGAGTGAGTTATATATGTTTGTGAATTCCAAGCACGTTTTTTAATGATAAAAGTAGCCAGTGATGTGGGTTTCTCTGGCTCAACTGAAACTTTCTGATTAAAATTTTAAGTACTCAGACAATCACGAAAATATTTTAGAATACCTTGGATATCTTCTAAATTATTTGTAATTTGTTCAGTGTATTTTGTTTGTGTATGACTCAAGCTTAGTTTACTGATACTCTTATTATTGTATTAGCATGCTCAGGCTTATATTTGTAATGATACACTAGTACTCGACCAAATTGTTGATATAAATAGGGTCATTGAATTAGCATTTTCTATGACCATTTCAGTTTAATATTTTTCACCATTGTAATTGATAGATTAGTTTCAAAGTTCATTTTGCTGAGTGGGATGTCCATAGAAAAGCAAATTCTGTTATAGTCTACACAAGTTTATGCTAAATTTGATTTATGCTTTATTGAAATGAAGAATAACTCTTTGTTGTCTACTTGCAGTGTCAATCTTTGATTGAAGAATTATTGGCATCCCATTCTACAGATTTGCAGCAACGTGCTTATGAATTGCAGGCCCTTATAGGTTTGGGAGCACAAGCAATTGAAACAATAATGCCAAGAGATGCAAGTTGTGAAGACATTGAGGTTTAATTCCAATATGGAATCTTACCTCAGATCATGATATTTTATGTGTTGATCTATAATGATTTGCACTTTTGTGGTGTTAACCAATGAAATAAAGTAATCAAGGAAAACCTCTTAGGGATTGTGTTAGGCAGGGAAGTAATGAGAGGGTTAGGAAGAAATTTTGAAATAAAAGTAGTTAAATTGTTAGCTGTTACAGGGGGAGATTTTATGAGAAAGTCAATATTCTTATCTTGTGGGATGTTGAGAAAAAGTGGGAGCGTTTTCAGTTGTTGTGTTGTGACAGGGAATGCCCTGAGTGAAAGGAAGAGATTTCCTTTGAGTAAGAATTTGCCTGTTTTTTAGTCTCATTTTATGATATGATTTACATTTTCTTTTCTTTTTTTTTTTTCATGGGAAGGATGGTAGTGGTGTTGTTTAGATACGGTTTATGTTGGCATAATTAATTTCTGATAGGAAATTGAAATGCTACTTGATCATCCAAAATATTATTTTTGAGGGGCAGAATATGTGAAGGTTGATGGGATTAAAATGTACTTTGAAATATCTCTTTGCTGCATGTTTGCTGTTTTGTTTGATTTGTCTTGTTTACAAACACATGCAATTTTGACTTCTTTTTGACAAAAGTTGAGATTTGAGCTTCTGTTCTTTCCAGATATTTTTTCTGGTTTCTTTATGATTGTTGGTTAGTAGTCTCTTGATTAATTTGTGCCAAAACTGAAAGTTTCAACCATTTTGTTTTGGATATTTATACACTGCATAGCATTTTTATTTTCTAGTATTCAAATCATTTAACTAAATATAGCAAGTGTTTTGCTGGGGAACGATGCCTTTAAATTATTGTTTTTTATGCCGCAAGTGTTTGTTGACATACTGAATATATTATGCAGGTTGACAATAATCTTTCTTTCCTCGATGGGTATGTTCGGCAATCTCTGGAAAGGGGTGCTCAAGCCTATATTCCCGAGGATGAGCGTACTGGAATGGGGAATATGAACAATTTCAGAAGCCAGGATCACAATGAATCTTTGCAGCATGGTCTAAGATTTGAGGCATATGAAGTTCCAAAGGCTCCAATGCAACTGAAAGCTACTCCAGCTTCATTTGCATCCTCAGCAGACATTGTTCCGGTACCTGAGGTACTTTCTACCAGGGAAACTCACCATATTTCATCAGCGGGATCAACATCAGAAGCTGGATCGTCAGAGCTTAAGCTAAGGCTTGATGGTGTTCAGAAGAAGTGGGGTAGGCCTACTTATTCGTCTTCAGCTTCTTCTGCTTCTGATTCTTATTCTACATCCCAAAAGTCAACAAATGGGGCGGCACAGGTGGATGGTGCTACAGCTGTTAATTCAAAAGTACGTGATAGTTATGATTCAAGAAAGACGCAGGTTGAGATTAATCCAGAAAAGCAAAAGCTTGCTGCTTCATTGTTTGGTGGTTCAACTAAAACTGAGAAAAGATTATCTACAGGCCATAAGGTTCCAAAATCTAATGCTGCAGACGGAGCTCAGGGATCAAAGGCTGCTGTTGTACCCAATGAGGTAGCTGTGGAAAAAACAATTCATCAACCCCCTCCTCCTGATTTGCTTGACTTGGGTGAATCAGCTGACACTACAGCTCCTGCCTCTGTGGATCCATTCCAGCAATTAGAAGGACTTTATGACCCAAGCATTAATTCTGGAATAGGTCATAATGTAGGTGCTACTACAAATGCCCCTGATATTATGGGATTGTATTCGGAGAGTACTGGCAGTGGTGGCTATTCTATACCTGTAAGTGGGAATAATGTAAATCTTTTATCTGAATTGTCCAATCCAGCTGTAAAAGCTACTAGTGGAGAAACAATTACGACGCCTTTGCCCCAGTCTATTAAGGGTCCAAATGCTAAAGATTCGTTGGATAAGGATGCACTAGTGAGGCAGATGGGTGTGAACCCCTCAAGTCAGAATCCTAACTTGTTCAGTGACTTGCTTGGCTAATCTGTTTACTAATCGAATTCCGGATCATGAATGCTTGAAGATAGATTGCCTCGCAACTTACTGCTTTGTCGAGTTGCCTGAAACAGTTTGCTGTCTGATATACTCTCAATTGAATAATACAAGTTATTATCAGGCATGGATAATACGAGTTTCCCCTCATCTTTGTTGTACCAAAACTGTATTTTTTTTAAGCTTAATGTGCAGTTTTCCATGTCCATAGGATGTTTTTTCAACAATGAGAAGTTTGATACTGTTGCGGTTAATAATAATATCAGTTTGATGATGTGAATGACATTTGAAGTTTTTAATTGTGAGATCCAAATCAAATTTTATCTATGTGCTTTTTTCCTCTTTACGTTGAATGTGGAAGCTGTCGAGTATGGGAGAAGAAACACAATTAGTTTGGCGTTTGACTAACCTCGATGATGTAGTTTCCATTTATGAAAATTAAACTTTCAAACAGCCAGCATGTGGGCAGAAAGGGTCTTTAAATGACATGCAGAATACAGTGCTGAAGTACCCTGAGCTGAATTTTTTGACTTCCAAATACTAATATCTGAAGCAACTCCTTAGACAATTTAACTTGGAAGACTGCACAAATGACAGTGAACTATGATAATCAGGAGGTTCTACGTATCATATATGCAATCTAGTCTTTTATAGGACAAAACTTGTTGAGGTTCACCAGAGAGAAATTACAAGAGGTTGTTAGTTATTTCTAGTACCAAGTTGACTGATGTCTTCACTAAGTCTTTGAGAACTCTCAGGATTAACTATCTTTTCAACAAGCTGAATTGATATGATTTATAAGCTACAAATTAAAGAAGAGCTTTGAGAATCAAGAGCAAATACTACAATTTCAATTATAGGAATAGATATCTTATTTAGAGAAAAAACGAATATATTCTAATGGGTAATTAGAAGATATGAATTTTATGCTCCGAACTGAAGTAGAGCTTCGGGAATCAAGAGCATATATACTACACTTTTAATAATAATGTTTTTATAGGAATTTATATCTTATTTAGAGGAAAAGGAAAATATTCTAATGTGTAATTAATATCATTTCTCAATATAAAACAGCTCTGTAATGTCATTTAGACATACCATTTTAGTGATGTTTAGTTAGGTTCTAGAGATACCGTATGAATAAGGATATTCCATCTTTCAATCAGATATATAGTCATTATAATTTAAAGTAGAATAACTATTATAAATATTAACATTTTATATCAATAATATAATATGTCATAGTAATGTATCACACTGATAATTGATAATTTATATTATTACATTTGGGTGATATTGTAAAGTGAAAATTTCAGTCAGTATATTCGAAGTTAATAATTGAATGCAGACATACTAACAGAGACTATATCAATGAAACTAACTCTGACACTTTTCTGGCCATTTATAGTAAATGACTTTTTAAGTGAAAAGGTGGTGAGAAGATCAAATCTACACCGAACTCTTTAAAAACAGGAATGCGTGCTAATTAAATAAAAAAAAAAAGCAGTTGATTAAAAAGTAGTTAAAACATATAAGAGAAGTAGGTTGGGAAGTGGCCAAACACTTTTGTTTTGAATCTTTGAGGAAAAGCATAATCATATGATTGTGACTCCTCAAGGAAGACAACAATGTCTTTTCGTGCAGAAAATGTCACACAGAATGTGAAAATATCTCAAACCTTCTTCTCCATTCACATGCATGCCTTTATGATCATAACACGGGGCAAAATGTGGTTGTTTGGTCCTTCATCCGTAATCTTCTCCAGCACGCTTTCCAACTTCATACACGTGCAAACTTCCATGCTTTCATCATGTTTAACTCACTATGCAATCCCTCTGCATTGGACCATTTACTTCTCACAACACCTCCAACACTTTCTATGGCTTAAAATGCAGCAAAAAGCATGGACTTTTTTAATGCTTGAGTATTGAATTTGTAAACCTCTACTTTTCTGCCACCCATATATGATATGATAGATTCCTAACGTTTGAAATAAACAATTAAATTAGGTTCTTTTCTTACACATTAATTATATATTAATGAGGATAAACACAGTTCATGTGGTTAATTATATTAATACTGTGATACAAACACTACAAAAATCTTGTTATAATATCTGTGAGTTGGGTTAGTATATATGGTTTAATATATAACAGGTTATGCACAAATTGCTTAGATCAAGATTTTAAAGTTTAATTACGAAATTTCGTTTTGTTTGATTCTTGATATTGAAGACAGACAGAGCTGATGAAGTCATAACTGTCATCTCTTCTACAATCATAAACACTTAGTTACTGTCAAAATCACAGTCACAGACCAGTTTCTAAAACTTTAATGTTATATATATATACATTGTTGGAAGTCTCACATCGATTAAAGATAAGACCAATTTATAATATATAACTGGGGTGCAGACCTCACCTTACAAGTCGGTTTTGTAGGATTAAATTAGGCCTAAAATCCACTTTTAACATACATAATGCCAATACTTATGGAAATGGCCATTGCATGATGTAGATATGTTGTGATGATGCTTAAATCCAGAATCCTCATCAATGAAACATACATATGTTAATATCTTGAACTAAAATATATATATATATATATATATATATATATATATATATATATATATATAGGAGGAAGCTAAGGTAGTAACGAATTTTCTTTATCAAAGGTTTCCACGATGAAAGGAACCTAACTGGAGAAAAGTACATGTTGAAATAAGAAACAAGTATATATATACGTGTGTGTTTTTTGTTCCACAGGTTTTGTTTGTCGTGCAGGATCGCATTATCTAAAATGAGTACATTGTACGAACTCCGACTCCACTACTACTGCTACTCATTCATTTCACTCTGATATAGCTTATGAAGGACCATCTTCTATACTACCTCTTGTCATTGTTCTAATCCATACCACCAAACAACTCTAAGAACAACAAGACAACAACTCAAACAAAACCTTACCCCATCACTCTTATTTCCTCTACAAACCTTCAAAAACAATACTCTCTTTCTAATTTCTTATTTATATAGTTATAATATTTGTTGGAACATCGATTAGAAATTGATTAGACATAAGACTAAATCATAATATATAGGTGAGGTGCAAATCTTACCTTACAAACCGGTTTTGTGAAATTGAAGATTAGACATAAGATCAAATCATAATATATAAATGAGACACAGATCTTATTTTACAAACTGGTTTTGTGGGATTGAGTTATGTTTAAAGTTTACTTCTAAACTAATTTTATTTTTTTAATTGATATTTGTAATAGTAAAATATACATGTATATGCATTGTCCATGAGAATGAAAATTAGACACAATTTATTACATGCTGAATTTGAAAATTAAAAAATAATGAAATTTTAGAGGATGAATAATGAAACACACCCACTTCAGTTGCCATCCATAATACTCACAGGTTATCAAACAATTATTTACTAAAATCCATTCTCAATATTTACAAAAGAAAACAAAAGAAAATGGTGGCATGACTCAACGAGATTAGTTTATAATAATTTCGCCAAATAAGAAGATTCTGTGGCAGAAAAAAAAATGTAGTCATATAAATGTCATTAATTATGTAATATTTCAAAAAATACATAATCAAATTTATTTTAAAGTGTGGATTTGATTCTTTGGTGGCATGCTTCTTCTTAAAAAAACAACATAAAAAAAAAAATAAAAAAAATACAGACTTCTACCAACAGTATTGAAGACTTTAAAGTCAAAAAGGATAAATATCGATATGAGTAGTAGATCTTTCTTGAAATTCAAACTATAAAATAATAGAATATAAATTTTCCAAGCAGTTCATATATAAAATTAATTTTTGAGACTGTTGCTAATTTAGTTGCTACTTTTTCTTGGTCATATATCTAAAACACCTTCTGAGCTAACTTTTTACTATTTTAGGATTGAGTTAGATAATCTAATTTTAATCATTTTGAATGAAAAGAACTGAAGAAATTATTACACAGTTCCAAAAATTACCTATTATTTCATGAAATCCGGTTACAATTCTATGATATTGCTAAATTAATATAGAAATACTATTACAGTGATAATAAAATAATTGAAAATCCATGTGGTGGATGTGGACTTTAAACAAGTATTAGATCCTCCATCTCTATCTTTTCTTTATTCAAACTTCTATATGTAAATATTTATGGTCTTCTTTCTTTAACCTCGTGCAATTGACTTCTTTGTATATAATTAAAATTATTTTTTGAAATTTTTCTACTAAAAACTTCATCATTACTAATAAAAAATTATGAAAAATATTCACTAGTGATCTTACATAAATCAATATTTGCAAACATGTAATAAGATCAGTGATTTTGAGAATTTCTATTAGTTAAAATGTGATTCTTTACTATGGAAAATAAAAAGATTTATTTGCAAATATTCTACAAGAATTTATGATTTTATGAATATAATAAGTATAAATGAATAAAAGAATTGAACGTAAAAAAATTTATGATTTTATGATATAATAAGTATAAGTGAATAAAATAATTTATGATTTTATGAATATGATAAATATAAGTGAATAAAAGAATTTATGATTTTATGAATATAATAAATATAAGTGAATAAAAGATTTATGATTTTATGAATATAATAATTATAAATAATTATGAAATAAATATTTATTAAAAAAATACATATAGAATCAGCATAAACAATAAAGTTATGTTTTTCTATTAAAATAATGTTTACTTTAATGAAAACTTAACTATTATACTAAGTTGTGGATATTAATTATGACATATAAATATAATTTAAATAACTCAATAACAAAAAAACTTAATCTATTTTATTGAGTTATATTATCATTTTATTGACATATATAATTGTTTATTTTTATCTTAAAAATATATTTTTGAAATAAGAAATGTTATATGTTATATATATATATATATATATATATATATATATATATATATATATATATATAAATGGTTGTAGATATGGGAGAAAAAGTAAGATGTTGTATAGCTGTCATAGATTTGAAGTGTATCTATTTAGATATGAGAAGATGAAAAAGAGATGTTGGACACTTGGGCTCTTCTTGTGAGAAATGCAGAGTCATGAGTCAGCCTTTTTGGCTAAGATCTTATAACTCATGCCAAACCTTCAAAACATCATTTCGCAATTTCATCTTCTTTTTTCGCTTTCGATCGACATGGATGCTCTTTTCAACCTACATTCTTCGTGTCTCTACAACTCATCAGTATTTTCTCATCAACTAATCATAGTATTTTATATGCTAAATGCTTCTTTTCTTATACTTGAATAATTTATCTATTATCTTGTTATAAGTCTCACATCGACTAGAGATAATAATATATACAAGACAGTTTTATGGGTTGAGTTAGGTTTGAAACTCACTTTCTATCATGGTATCATAGTCATGGTTAAAGCTTATCCTAACGAGTTTTAAGTGGACATTTCTGTTTTTATTTCCATTCGTTGTCGGATCGCTATTAGACCACCCAATTTCTACTATCACATACGACATGTTTATACCTCAGCGTGAAGGAGTATGTTGGAAGTCTCACATCGACTAGAGATAATAATATATAAATAAGGTGCAAACCTCACTTTATAAGTTGATTTTATGAGGTTAAATCAGACTTAAAACTCACTTTCTAACACATCTACCGATTTAACTTTAATAAAAATACTTAAAGTTGGAAACCTTAGATGTGAGTTCACATTCTACATTAGTTAAATATAAAAGAATTGATGACCTTATAGCTAATGAAATTTACAATTTTAACTCTAAGATTGGATTTTAAAAAAATCTCATTAGAACATGCCTATAAGATGTAATAAAAACGTTAGAATTAATGAATTTATTCTTAAAAATAAAAGATAAATTTTTAATATCAATAATATGTTTTGAAAGCAGTAGAATTAAATTGATAAAACATCTTTTAATTTGTAAGGAATTGAAGCACAAATAAAATATTATAAAACCATGAATCTTATATGCAATCTTCTTAGAACAGAATTTTAGGAGTTACTTAAAAAATATGCTGTATAATTAATTTAAAATAAAATAAAACTTCATAAAAATTGATACAAGTTAATAAGAATCATATTAAAATAATAATACAAAATAAATGTTTATCGAATACTATATATATGTTGCAAGAAAGATAGTTATGCCAAAATTATATGTAATAGAGAATAAATGTGTGATTTATTCATAAGAGATAGACTTCTCTTGATGTTGTATGAATTATAGAAATTTTATCATGTTTTAATATTTGGAATAATAAATAATAGTTTTAGCTTTATATATCACATGGGTTAATATATAAATTTTTTGTGAAAGTTATCATTCATTAAATAATTATTAAATAATTATGTCTGATGTGATGAGTGAGACATATAAATGCTCTACAACTAGTTGTTGACTTTCGTTACTAACTATGTTTGATGCGATGAGTGTGACATTTTAGACTGAAATAGGACGATAGACAAACATCTTTATTTTTAAACTTTATAAACTTCTGTTTTAATAATAATAATTTATATGAAAGCTACTTGCATATCATATAAATTAATTATTGTTCGGTTGAGTTATATTTTATTATAGGATTTAAGTTTTCTTTTTACAGTTTAAGTATTTTTTTAATTGAATCTTTGTTAAAATTTATTGGTCTACTAATATTTAAATATTTTAATTAAGTTTTTATTATTTAATTTTTTTAATTGAATGACGTGAGTATTATTTTATCTTTTTATTTTGTTGGTTAAAAAATGTGAACCTTTTTAATTAATATAAAAATGACATAATAATTACTGTAAATGTAATTTAGGTAATAAGATGTTTTCAATAAAAATAATTCGTTGTTTTACATTATTTATAATACCATTTTTATAGAAACTTATAAGTTTTACAACTCTTAATAAGATTTATTTCAATCGGTTAATAAAAAAATTAAATGATAATGACTCAATTAAAAATTATAAATATTTTTGTATTTAATAAATAAAGAAAATTAAATTAAAAATATCTAATTTTATGAAATGCTTTAAACTTAATTATAATTAAATATTTTAAAACATACTAAAATACGAATAATTTTATCTAAATTATTTATATATTATTGAATATGAAGTTTAAAAACTTGTTTCTTTTGACTAACTATTGTTTTTTCTTCTTTTCTATGATCTGGTTGATATATCTGTTCTAGATTAAAATCTTTTCCATAAAAATAAAAAACATTAAAACCATAGATATTTTCCTATCTACAATTTATTTTATACATTAAAATTGAATTGAGTTCAAAATGACATGTTTAAAAAATATTAAGATTCTCCAACTTATACCAACTCATGTCAGTATCACAACCTTTACTATGGACCAGTCCATGTTTTTAATTTGAAAATTGCCATTTAACTATATCTATACAATTATGAATTTAGTGTAATGTTGTATTATTTCCCTTAATTCAGACAAATGCTTCAAGTATAACATCCGACAATTTATAGGACTTTTGTGAACACGCTTATGGAGTTCTTATGTATTAAGTTACTGAAAAACAAATGTATTTATTAATATGAATAGTCAAATCAACTCCTTTAAGCTATCATTCAACTGTATAGTCCCATATCTATACACTCTCTAGATTCCTCTCATTCCAGTATATATTCGATTCGTCCATGTGCCCCTCCCACTGGAAGCTTGCCAGGAACAATTCCTTATATGTGTCTCTTGTACCAACGATCACTTCCCATCCTGTGTCGAAGTGTCACATCAACCACTGTACACATACCTCAATTAATACAATCTCCTTTAATTTTTTTCTTAAATAATAACTTTAAAATAAATCATTAATATATCTCTAAAAATAATTAATAGTATATTATCATATTAGTTTTATAAAAAAGAAATTATGACCCAGCAGATTTTTTTTGACTGAATAATTGAGTCCTTGTTATTGTTCAGAAAAAATTGACACATTAATATTCAAGTCAATTTACGTGACTATGTGGCCAGCTCAGTTGGTTGGTCTGATTTCAGTTTTTTCAAACTTATTTTTTAATATTTTTCTTTTTCAAAAATAAATAAAAAATTTTAAATGAGTTTTAAAAATTGTCTTTGAAAAACAGGTGAAGAAAAAAAAAGTAAAAAAAGAAGGCTTTCAACCATTCTTTTTGGCTTTTTTCACTTTTTAAAATTTAAATATAAACACCTATGAAAACATTATCCTGAAAAATATCTTTAATAAGCTTTAAAAACTATACAATTTCAAAATAATTTGAATTTAAACTCTCATTTTTAATTAATTTGAAATAATTTTGAAATTTTAACAAAAACAGGTCAAGTACCACATTAATTATGTGAACAGTATTCTCTCTCTCTATATATATATATATATATATATATATNATATATATATATATATATATATATATATATATATATATATATATATATATTTAAACTAATTTCCATTATCAGTTCAAAAGTGTTTTAGAAATATTTAATTTATTTTCTTTGATTTAGTTAATGATTTAAGATAATTCTAATCGTGGCACTTATTAACAAAAATGACACCACCACTAATAATAATAATAACAACAGCTTTTTATTAATTATTAGATTATCTTTAATCATAACTCGAATATTATTACAATTACTCGATTTACTTTGGGTCTCGTTTAAAGTTTTATAAGAAAATCAAGAAATTAAATAGATTTCTTAGGTTTAATAAAATATTTATAAAATTTTATATTTTATTTTGTTTATTCCTACATCATAATAAGTGTATAATAACTAAAAAATTAATTTAAATAACAAAAAATGAAATAGAAAGAAAAATATTTAAAAATTACGCACTAGATCATAAAACAAATAAAGGATCTGTATTATCCAATAATTTCTCTATTTAGTTAAATTCGAGTTTTAATTCTATTAATTATAACAATGAAGGAGTGCCCTTACAATGATTTATTTATTTATTTGTGGTTATTTTATGAGCTTTTTGAAAAGCACAACAAAATACGTATTCCCAATAACGTAATTTATATGGATGAAATAAATAAAAAATTCTGAAAATGTTTATTATTTATTGCAGTGCCGTGGTTTGATTATGGAGAAACATGAAATTCTTGATTTTGAAACCATTGACGAACAGCTAAGCGGTGGAAGTTGAAGGCCCACACAACCTACCGTTTTATGGTCGGAAACAAACACCATATAATTAACTTCCAATTTCATTTCCTACATTCAGATATTTCTTCACCAGCAACACTGTCGAATTAGACAACTGTGTCAGCTTCAACAACTTTGAAAACACAAGTTACTGCATAATTTCAGCAAATCATAAAGGACCACCCTTTGTCTTGTTACAAACGTTTCTATACTTTTCCAGCATGTTGTTACCGAGTGGAAGGATGTAACAGTTCTTAAATGGTGCAGTTTGAAGAACTGCATGATTCAAGAGTTTAACTGTGGTAGAAGTTTTTAGTTGTTTTGACTTTTGTGTTGGAACAGTGGAGGAGCGAAAAAGGAAATTAATTGATGGGAGAAAAACGACTTACGTAGGGGAATGAATACCTGCTAGATATATAATATGTATATATATATATATATATATATATGCTTAAAACGACATGTGTTAGGATCTTAGGGAACCTGACTTTGATTGAAATGAAGTACATGAAATCCGTGTTATTCAAGGTTTGAATAATTTAATGCATGCTTGCAAGATGGGACGCACGTATTTTTCTTTTTATTCAAGTGGCATTTCCATATTTTTCCTCTGTTGTTTTCTCTCTTTTGTGGTAATTATTACTGATGTTTGTTTAACTTGGGTTAATTTCTTCTGGGGTATTGCTTTTTGGAACTGTTATGAGCAGAAAAGTTTCACTTTTTATTATTTGGCCTTGCGGCCTTCTTATGGATACAGAAGTAATAATTAGTTGAATGGATGAATACAATAATATGGTGATATTTGAAGGAGAAAAAATAATAAAGAAAAGAAGATAATAGTATGATCTGGACCTGGCTGTGAAAGCTCCTATGTACAGTTGACATCCCTGTGTTGTATGTTATTATTGCCAAGACTACCACTTTGGGTTTCTCTTGGCCAAAAAGAAGGGAAGACCCTTGTTTGGTTATCCAATTGCAATATGGTCTGTGTCTTTAAACTATATGTGGAGACTGTGGAAACCAATTCTGAGAGTTGTGAAGAAGGCATTGATTCTTTCCATATTTAGAAAGGTACTATGAAACCAGGATGTTGGATATGTGTGATTTGTTTGAGTCTACTACTACTATTACTTCTACTTCTTCTTCTTGGGATATAGTGTGATGGGTAAACCATTTTGGGGAAGAGCAAAAGGGCCATATTGAATCCCATTCATTGCATCCACAACAGACCACCTGCACCAGAAAAATAGAACAAACACTTTATAAACATTCTAAACCACCTAATTTGGAATGAATGTGAGTGAGTGAGTGAGTGAGTGAGTTTTACCAACCTGAACTTTGTGGTGAGATGATGTAAGAGGACCAAAATCTCCAACTTGGCCAGTTCATTCCCTGGACAAGCGTGGATCCCACTGCCAAATGGCATAAAAGTATTGGGTTTTGGTGCAGCCTGTCAAATAATTAAACAGAATCTGTCAAGCTTTGGACTTGGTATCACACTGTTGGTGAACATAATAGTTTCACCACAAAAATTATTACCTCAAATCTTGAGGGGTCAAATTTTTCTGGCTCCTTGAAGTTTTCTGGACTGTGGTGAATGTTCCTAAATAGAGGTAGCACTTTCCACCCTTTTGGTATGAGATACCCTATACAAAACAAGTAGCAAAAAGAATCTGTGAGCCAAACTGAGAAAAGGAAAGGAGATTGGAGATCTTTCTGCTATAAACTAAAAAAGGCATGGCATCATATCAGATTTTGTTATTGACCTTGATATTCAACGTCTTCTACTGCCTCTCTGAAAGTAAAAGACAAAATTGAAGCAACTCTTAGTGTTTCCTGAATAACCCTTGAAGTTATTGGCATCTTTTTGGTATCTTCCCAATTCAGACCCTTATCCTCTCCACTTTCTTCCTTGCTCTTCAATATGCACTCTTGCTCCTCCTGTAAAGTCCAACAATTTACAAACTGTCAGGACTAAGGGATCAAACTTTTTTAAGTATTCTTCTTCTAACATCTAACATCATATATGATTCATTGCACTTTCACTTCTTTTTCTAGTATCTCTTTCTCTTTCTAGTTGCAGATTAGATTTTGATGTGAATCATTTTTTAACAACTTTACTATTTTTATGCCCTCAAAATCGACAAAGATAAAGGCTGGTAGGACCCAGACACTCACAGTAACAGCTTCTAGGACACTGGGGTTTTCTCCAAGGTACTTGACAATCCACGTCAGCACACTGGCCGTGGTATCACGAGCTGCAAAAATGACGCCAATTACATTATCTGCTATTTGCTCGTCGGTGAGCCCTGCTTTCTCTCCCATGAACGAACCCAACAAGTCCTTGTAATCCTGTTTCCTCTGCCTCCTGCTTGAGATTATTTGGGCCAAGATCTGTGCAAGCTCCTTTCTCGCTTTCATCGCCTTGTGGAACAGTGTCCCCGGAACGTTAATGGGCATTGAATTGTACCCTTGTTCCAGAGTGTAGTAGCACCGTTTCAGAGCATCTCTGTACAGAATCTCTTCTTTCCCGAAAATTGAAAGCAGGGCAACGTTGAAGGTGAACTGCAGTACACCCAAAACCGCAAACCGTAAAAATCCCATTTTTTTTTATATAAAAATTTAAAAATCTATCATCCGACGAGGAATTAGAAATTGGTAGCGGTGTTCTTTTATTGTATTTGTATTAGTTATTTTCACAAAGAAAGCGAACAGAGTAAACAGAGAGGTTGTGTCCTGTTCTCTGTTATGAGGGCTCACCGTTTTCATTTCAAGGAAAGTAGTGATCAAGCGGCCTTCCCAGGATTTTAAGCAATCTTGGGCAATGGATTCAATGTCTGGAACGATGTTTTTTATAGCTTCTGGCATGAAGGTGCGAAGAACAAGCCTTCTCAAGTTAGCATGGTACTCTCCTTGGTGAAAGAAGATAGCTTGTTTTCCCAACATCCTCTCTTTGCTAGCTGGGAATGTTGGCTTGAACAGCTGAGCTTTGTTGAGCACAAACTTGGCAGCCTCGGAGCTGGAAATCATCACACAGGGACATCCGAGAATGTGGGACTTGAACATAGAGCCATACCTAGATAAGAAAAAAATGGACATGTGTGAGTGAAATTTGGCGATGGTGAAGTGTTTGGAGCAGAAGAGAAGGGAAAAGTGAAAGAATTGAACCTTTTGATTTTGGAGGCAAAGAAGACATTTGGGTCTTGAGAATACATTTGAAAGGTTTCTCCTATATAAGGCCAGCCCATGGTCCCAGGTGGGAGTGGTAAGTCATGGCGTTTGGAGACAAAGGGGTTGATGAGTGTCCTGAAGAGAAAAAGAAGGAAGAGAAAGGTAACACAAGAGAAGCATAAGATTGTGGTTAGTTCCATGTTTTATGAGTGTGATTGGTTGTAACAGATGAAGTGAAGGATTTTAAAGAATAAGAAGAATGAGAAGAAGATGTTGTGTGAGAAAAGAAGGTGATGATTTGAGGTATTTATAGGCTGTTGAATAGAGTGGAAGCATATGAAGCAGGAAGAGGGTGGGAAGGAGGGAAAAAGAAGGGAGGCTTTCAATTACAGCTCGATTTCCACACACGGAATCTCCCTCCAGCTCATTCATGTTTTTCCTCTATTTTATTTCTCTCATCAAGAGAGAGAAACAGACAGCACGTGTCATTAGAGTGTATACTCATACATATAACACTTAGAGTTCGGTTGACCGTACATGTATCATAGATTGGTGTTGGAGAAGACACAGAGAGAGAGAAAGAAAGAGAGACTTGTTACTTAGTTAATTAATTAATCATACACAGCGTCTCTTTGGTATGACAAAAGCCAAAACTAAGGTAATCAACCTTTTCCTCTGTTACTACCATTTCCGTACAACTGGATTCAGTTAAATTCTTTACACTTTTAATGCAACTATCATGCTATTCTTCTCTTTGGGTATTCTTACTCCAACAAAAGATTAATCCTTTCATTTTATATTAATGGATTTCTACTTGATGTTCTTCAGAACATTTATCAGTAACAACGACTGCAATGTTCAATCTTTCTGTTTAACTTGTCTCTTTCATATCAATCACCCTTTTTTAACAAATAATTATTTACAGATAAAGAGATCTTGGAATTGAACTTGTGATTACGTGTTGATAGAAGATGATCATACCGTAGTATGTTACTATGTTAGTGTGGTTTCTTTTGGTTTACCTGTTTTTGTTTCTTCTTTTACGTTACTTTATGCCTAACATCTCTAACATGTCTAGGTGACAGAAAAGTAGAAGGAGCAAACCATTTTGGGATATTTTTGTGTTTTGGATAATCTGAGTTTTTGGGTCAAATTTGGACAAAATGAGAGAAAATAAATAGAATTTTCTGGCAATGAAATGCATTGTTTGGACATTTCAACTATGTGTAGTAGGTTTGATGGTGTAAGTTGAACCTTTACATTAATTAGGCTGCCACCCACCTTAAATTAACTCATCCATGCATTCAGAATGGATGAAACGCAGAATAAAAGTCTTCAACTGGTCCCCAGAATCATAAATTTCTAATAACTTATATATATTTTCTTTTTACTGTTTCTGCATTTGTTGATGATGCAATAACTTTTCAAGACAATAAATATACTATCTCACAATGTTTAAGAGTTAACATGCTATTACAAAAAGGAGAAGAACAAGTCTTTCATCATTTATTCTCATACTCTCTTTCTTTTATAATCTAAGTCGTGTGAAGTAGGGATAGCTTTTTATCGATAATTCTACAAAAATTAAAATAATACATTCAAAATTTTTATCTATTATCATTATCATTAATTAGTGGCTAATTTAAAGAAATTTTTAAAAAAACCTAATTATAAATCAGTCACAGATACTAGTTATAAAAAATAACATAATAATTAATATTTTATTTTATGTTTCTAAAAAAAGTCATGCAATTTTTTTTTATTACAATAAATAAAAAATATTATACTGTAAAATTAATATTTCATCATCAAATTGAATAAGAAATAATTGCTTTTTATTTTTTAAAAATGAAACTATAAGAATTTAATAGAAATAATGAACATGTCTTTTGCTTCATTTACTTTTTTTAGAAATAAGACACAGTACAAACAATTAACAACTTTGTAATTTTATTATTGAAAAGATAATGAAATTATACATATGAGGAAGGAAGGATAAAGTAAAAGGAAATATCTTATGTTTCTTGTTTTATTAATATTTTTTTGATGTATTTAATTATTTGTTCTAATATTTATTAAAATTAAACGATGAGCAATATAAAAAAATAAAAATCATCTTAATTTAATTTCCATTATTATATACATGAAGGAATGTAATCAATTCTTCTAATTTAAATCTCATTATGCACATAATTATTCTCCACTGCTAATGCTAAAATTAAAATACCAATATATAAAATAACAATCTTAAACATATTTCAATTTACTTGTTTCCCCAAATTAGATCTATCAAATTGACTATTAATCTGTCAACAATCATACATAATGCTTCTATTAAAAAAGTTAGACGGATATCTTCTTAAAAAAATATAAAAGAACACAAAGAACATATCTTTTACAAACAATCTAAAATCTAAATACTAAAATATATTCATCTAAAAAAATATATTAAAATACAAAAGCTACTCAAACTAATAATGTTGGTTTAGAAAAATATATATATACATAGACACATTGGTACTCAATTTTCAAAAGAAGGCTATGTAATTACTAGCCATTTTCAAAGTCAAACTAACAAGGCCTTGATTAATGGGTTATTAATTTACATATGAAATTAATTTTGAATTTTGTTTGGTAGTTTACGTTAATTAATGACATTTAAGTTTTCCCCGTGACATGTCTTGTGCTGGGCCTGCTCTTAAGACGAATTCTGGCATCATTTTTAAAGAAAAAAGTTATTTAATTAATGATATTAACCCAACTTTTGTATTATCCCTTAAATAATTTTGACTTAGTTTGTGTTAAATAAATACGAGAAGTAGGTGATTACAAAAACTATAATTAAACTTTCTCATTAAACTTCCCCTTGTGTGCACACAACATTAATAATATCGTTCTTATTATAAAAAATTTTGATATAAAAACTTTTTATAATAAAAAAGTATCTTGTTTTTTTTTTCTTTATTTGTTAATTGGTTGACCATTACTAAGAGAATCAATTATGAAAAAACCTCATAACATAATCATAATGTCAAACATATTATATCCCCACATAGATTTTGAAAACTTAGGTATTACAGATTGATTTTGGACACGTTTGCATGCAGCACATGATCCATGCATGTGGTGGAATTTATCACCCACTACGTGTCAATATCAAATTAATATATATTTATATATATAGTGTTACAAACTAAGAACAATTAGTAATTCCAAAGTTTTGCTTTTGTATAGAAATGATAATTAGAAAAATAAAATATCAAAGTAACACAATATGTCAACTCTTGACTTGTTAAACAACGTAGAAGTTTAAGCAAAATAATTTAAACTTGAATTTGAATTTATGAGTGGGAAAGTTTTTTAATGGTATGCATAAAACTTGAACGTCACATATGATGTTATGTATTAACAAAAGCAGGAGAGAATGAGAAGAAACTTGATCATTGGATCTCATCATTTTGACTTTGAATAATTAAGTTGAATATCTAAGAATGATACTTATATAATAGCTGTTGATTGCAGGTGAACTTCTTGATCAGGGTAACATGAAATAAGACAATATTCATTGAACTAATTTGATTAAAAATATGTTGTTGGAACACGCATGGAACGCTGTTAATTAAGTGTGATTGTGAAATGCAATGAAAGGCACGTAAGTGAAGAGATTAAAGAGAAGAGATAAGGATGATGACAAGTTCAGTTCTTTTTCTCTTTCATGTATTTGCTCAAAGTGCGTGCATATACAAATGCACAATTCCATAGATTCAGAATCTAATCATCGAAAAAAAAAAATCTACAAAACATTACTCGAAAAATATAGGTCGACGACTAAAAATAAAACCAATTCAGATTATAAATTTTATCTTACAAACTAATTTTATAAAATTAAATTAAATTTTGAAATCTATTTTTAACGTATATTTTCATTATTATTGTAAAACAAAACGTACACCACATATTCTTCTGTCATATGCATATTTTTTTTCTTTATATATAGCAGTATTTTTTTATAATATCTTGAAAGTATAATAAATTTTAGTTTAAACATGAATTGATGAAAATTGAATTTATGTGAATATTATTGTTCATTATATAGGTTTTAAAGGGGAAATGAAGAGAAATAATTAATTATATATGTAATGTGGGGTGGTGTTATCCTGCTTCACGTAAGAATGCATGATTCAGGTCAGAAAAAAACGGAAGATGACATAAGAAGCTGGAATAATGAGCAGACACACAAAAATATCTCTGCAGCTGTAGCCGGTATGTACAAAACAAAAATTATTAAAATACTATACATTATTTTTAGCCGCTTCAAAAAAATATATTCTACAACAGGTAAATTATATTTTGGTTTAATTGTTTCTTTTGTCTCCAGTTTGTTTGATGTGTGTCAAATTCGTTTTCCTCTTAGAATTATGTCAATTTTGTCTTATATAGAAAAAATTTGTGTCAATCAAGTCATTTCTGTATTTAATGGAGATGATTTGATTGACCCATGAAGTGGTTATTATTCAAAACTCACTTTAAGTTTTTAACACCATTAGTTTGTATTTAATGGAGATGATTTGGTTGACACAAATTTTTTCTATATGGAGACAAAATTGACATTTTTCTTAAAAGGGGACGAATTTGACACACTTCAACCAAACTGGAGACAAAAAACAATTAAACCTTATATTTTTTTCCAAAATTATTAGTGTTTTTTAGAAAGTTATATATTTAATATTATTTATTTTTATGTTATTTCGACTTTTGGTTGTACTGTACGAGTTCTCTATGTATTTTATTGACTTATCTAGAAAACTAAATTTGTAACTTTTTAAAGGAAAAGACTTGAATAAAATAAAGTTTAGAAGAAAAACAAAAATAAAGAGAATGTCTAATAGTTTAGAGACAAAAATATAATTAACCATTTATAATAAATATCTGTATTTAAATAAATAAGTGCTTCCAGATGTATAGATTATACATTATTTAAAATATGTAATAAATAAATAAATTAATTTTAATATATAAATTATATTTTCAGGTTTTTTTATTAGAGCTAGTTATAAAATTAATGAATGAAACTTAAATTAAACTGAACAAGTTTTTTTCTTTTTTTTCCCTAATAGAGTTATATCACATATGTTAGATTTTTGTTTTAAAGTTTGTTGTTTTGTAAATGTTATTTAAATTTTTTGGTTGATGGGCCTTTAGTAGTGTATTATTTTTGGAATGGATCGGTTTATGATAAATACTTTACACTATAATGAATTTTTAAAAATTATAGTAAAAATGAAGAAGTAAATATTAGTTTGAAAGAAACAACAGAGTAAGAAATTTTTTTAAAAAGTATTTATGTAGAAAACAAAATTCTAAGCTATGTTTGTTTCCAAGACAGAAACCAGAAGTGAAAAAAATGCAAAAAAGTTGTAGTTTCATAGTTTGACTTTCCATAAATATTTACTAAAAAAAGTTGGAAAAAATTAAACATAATCTGTTACATTCAAAACTATGCTACAAATATTAATAAAATAATTATTCATGTTAAATACTTTATTATATTTATATAGATAATTAGTTAGTTAAAATAAATAGTTTAATAAATAATTTAAATTTGGATATTTATGAATTTAATTAGTTAAATATTAATAATTAGCTTTATGAAAATTATAAATTTAATTAATTATCTTGACAATTCATTTTATTAAATTTTAATTTTTTAAATTGATATATGAGCATAAAATTATACATAATTTGTACCTAATTAAAGAAATAAATTAAAAGCTAATTTTTAAACAATTTTTAGTATTATTTTTAATCTTATAAAATAACTATTTCATAATCAAGCATACCCATTTTTGTTATATTTGAATGAAGAATACTTTGATAATTTATTATTACTTAATTAAATTTATCATTATTTTTTGCTATCCAATGATATTAAATTATTATAAATCAGGATTGTGGTTTGAAGAGAGGAGAGTGAATTATTGAGCAATAAATTAAAATGCATTTGACTTTTCTTATAATTTGGAAGAGTCAACAAAAAAATAGTCAACGGCCATTAGAATCCTTCTTCTTTCCCCCACTTGTCCGGCACTACTTAATGTAACCCATCCCTACTGCACCCCTTTTTCTCTCCCCTCTTAATTTCATTCATTTTTTTTTACCAATTTTATCTTAAAGTATAACACTTCTATTTTAATTACAATTTTAAATATTATTAAAATGTCGATTTACTAAAATTTATATTAGAATAAATTTATAAAATAAAAATAAACATTGTAATGTTATTTTACATTGAAAATTACTTTAGCAGAAATTCACCCATTATCCCTCAAGAATAACGCAATACAGAGTAGAAGAGAATTCACGCAATCTTGTTTTCATCTTACATTTAGATAAAAAATTTAAAAGTTTAAAAATATTTGATGATAAACTAAATTTGAACTAATCTTATTTTACATATTTTTTTATTAAGATTTTTATTTGAATAAGGTCATTTAAATATTTTAATTTTAATATTTTAATTATCATCACATATTCAAAATTATTTAAATATGAATAGTTAGTAATAATAAAAAAAATATCAAATTTTATGAATATTAATTTATACTATTTTTCCTGCAAATTTGTTAAAAAATTTATCTAGTATTAACATTTTTTTTCTTGATTAACGTTTGAATAATGTTGTTGTCAATTAATATTAAACATAAATGTTTAGGTTGACATTAATTAGAATGATCTTTGTAATATTAGTCGTTGAATTTTTCTTAGTAACTTTTTAATCAATGTGTCATCGGAAAATTTCTCTCATTTGACATTGATAATAAAAACACTCTTAATTAATGTTAATAAAAAGAATTAAATAAACATTAAAAAAATCAAATAGCTATTAATAAAGAATTGCATTAGTGTTGTTAATAAAAAATAGGTTTAAATCATTTTTTGTCCGTCAAGTTATAAGTTGGTGTTCAGTTTAGTCACGTTTTTTAAAATGTAAATCTTTGCTTTCTAAGATATAAAAAATGTATCAAATAGTCCCTAAACTGCTGAGAAGTATGTGTTTAAAAGCATGTAAGGAAAGTTTTGTATCATGTAAGCATGCAAATATTTCAGATCACCCATACATCCACCAAAAAATCAGTCCCAACCGTTAACTATTAGGACTGATTTGATACATTTTATATAACGTAGGGACCAAAGATTTACATTTTTAAAAGTGGAAACTAAACTAAACACTAGCTTATAACTTAGGGTTCAGAAAAGGATTTAAACCTAAAAAATAATTGAAAAAATTAAGTAAAAACATATAATATATATATATATATTTATATATATATATATATATATATATATATATATATATATATATATAAAATCTCGAGAAAATTATGATTAGTATTGAACAATAATAATAATTGTCATCAATTGCATGTTTTGGACCAGATTGATAATTCAATGTCAAATATCAAAACTCATTTTATAATGTAACGATCTAATTAACATGTATTAATATATTAATTAAATTACAATACGTTTGGTATTAAGATGTGTAAAAATAATGAACAAAAATATATATGAAAACATGGTTATACAGTTTTCCTAAAAAAAATAAAAATAAAACAACATAAACATTAAAAAGTGTGTTTCATCAACTCAATACACATTAGACGGTGTCATATTATACATTTCTATCATATACAATAAAACATGATTATAAATTTCATTTCTTCCTCTCATAAATCATTAAATCGTCTATAGCGATAGACATTGCTTCCTCTTATTTTACTCTTTACTCATGTATAATATGATCATAATAACTAGACTACCAATCATATACAAAGCTTAAGAGTAACATTATTTATTTTTTAAAAGTTCTATCATGCATTTCAAATATTCATAATTCAACTCATTATTTCACATTAAATACAAATAAACCTAGAGGGCTTTACTTTAGATACATATTAAAAAAAGTGTTGATGTTCATGTAAAGTCTTGCACTTGTCATTTCATCTCTTCATTATAGATTATTACAAAATAATGAACCTGGATCCACTTATGCTAATTTATCATGATAAGATTAGTTCCTATTAATAATCTATTTCATATTGATCTCACAAACAAAGAACTCCCTTCAAATCTCACTGTCTAAATCTCATTTTCTATATACGTATGTGAGTTTAGCAGAATTAAGATGGCTTAATGTCTGAATCCCTACACCAATGTATATACTACACTATACAATATGACACTTATCCTTAGAAATTACCATATTCATACAATTCACATAATCATAATACCATTCAATCACAATCTTAATAGATTGTTGACATTAAAGTCCCGATTCTATTCAACTTAACATGATTATTATCACTGTAATCTGATTCACCCATTCTCATATTACGATAACATCATTTATCCATCCAAAAAAACCATCTTATATGAATTGTTTACTTATTTTTTCTTAGTGCTACTTGTTCTTCGCTCAACGAAATTTCCTGCTCACTCAACGAAGTTCAATCTAACTATCATATAATAGATTTACGCAACTTAAGAATACCAAATTCTCCTTCATAACTAATTTTACCATCAATATTAGAGAAATACTAACACCAACCATCATAAATCAAATTTGACATTTTGATTTATGTTCCACTCACATCAACAAGTCACAAAATAAACTAAGCGATTATTCAATATAACAAACAAAAAAATAATCAATCAGATCAAAACTAGAACAAATATAGAAACAAAAATATTTCCTTACATGAAACAAGGATCTTCAACAAGTTTCTCATAATATCTTAACTAATGTCATGTTTGTTTTGTTTGTAGCAACATGAAATAGAGTTGCGTGTATCAAAAAATGTAAAGGATCCACTAGTGACATTGATAGAGGTTGCTACAATCATAAGTACAAAGCCAATTTTGATTCCTTAGGATTCCACTATTTTTGGCACAGATAGCGAGCTTCCATTGTTCATATATAAATTTGATTTCTTGTAGCTCTTAGTAGGTAATGATGAGTTAAATATATATATTATGCAATTATGAATTATGTAAGTTAACTTTTAAAATCAATTTTATTTGTTACCTTCTTAGATACTAAATGTGTTATCAATATCAAATTTAGGTACTTGCATGATTTGTGTTTGGAAGTAGGAAAGGATGACACATAGATTTATAGACCTTCATTTCATGACCCCAATAAGTAATGGGAAACCAAAAACAAAATAGTACACCATGAATTCCATAATGAAATGAAAAAAAAAAAAGGTTTACCTAGCTCCATATATAGATAAGTAAGGTTATCCTTATTTTTATTCTATAACTTATAGTTTTTGCATTTTAAATATCTTTTAACTAATTTTCAAAGTAATCATCATTCGCAGTTACTAGTTCTATCAGTACTAGAGCGTACCACTATATGGTTTTGCTCTTTGCATAAAAATCTTCTCACTTATTTGAAAAGTATAGTAGATACATAACTCTATTTTAAGAAATGCCTACTACACTCACCTTGAATATACAATGTCATGCTTTCTAACATTGAATGTTTTAATTTTAATGCTTTTCATGAACATAGTATATTGAGTGGTAGATCAACTACCAACACTAGAAAGGTTCCATAGATTTCCTTCAAGGTATTTACATTTATATTGTATCATTCATTTACTTTTTGTATTAACATTTAATTTATTTAAATAGTTTTACTATGGATGTAGTACAATAAATAAAGTGGGAGTTATGAATGTGACTATTACTTTATGTAATGAATGATACCATTGAGTAAATCGGTTATCAAAGTGATTGAAATTAGGTAATATAATATATAACTCATTATACTAAATTTAGTTCACTTTTGCATAAATTTAAAGACAAACAATCACTCGATTAAAAAGTACTGACTTATGTTTAATGGGAAAAATGTTTTCTTCCTGGATATAAGAATATGAAGTAGATTGAGTTAGAATTAGTTTTAATACTTTTAGATATATATTAGTTAGCTATTTTTTCCACTTACCTTTAAATCATTCGTTAGTTTATAAAAATATATTTTGGAATTATTTAAATGCCTTTGTATCAAAATTTCTAACAAGTTTGTGAAAAAACGAAATTGTAAATATTGTATTTTAAAGAAACTCCAATTTTAACGACGGTTAACATAACTGTTGTTTGAATATATTTTTTTCAACAACGATTTTATCCAAACCTATCATGATTATTTCATTTTTTTTTTTAATTTTATAACGACGGCTATGATCATACCATCCTAATTTTCTATACAAAGTGACGACGATTCAAACAACCATAATTGTTTCCCCTCGACTTTTAACAATGAATATTTCAACTATAATTTAAAAGTCGTAATAAAAATCTCATTTTAACCAATGTCATATTTTTTTATTATTAATAAAGTATAATATCATCCTAATTCATAATTTGACATACTTTTACCTGTTGCATATCAATTCAAATTCATATAAATTAACCTTATGTACTGTACCAAAATGTTCAGTATTACAGGCCTTTAAAATAATTACACATAAGTTTCAACTTAAAAGAGTGTCACTTGAACAAAAATTAAAGGTTAAATATATGTTTTGATCCTCATATTTATACTCAATTCTTAATTGAGTCCTCATGTTTTTTCTTGTCTCAATTGCATCTAAATATTTGTTAATTTGAGGCAATAAAACCCTCTCCGTTAACTTCCCACTGACGACATCTAACTGTGATGAGCTGGATCTAGGTTATTTGAAGTGATTCAATTACCTGGAATTTTTATTTAAAAAAAAATAGTTAGAAATTTGGAAAAGCCACGAGAACAAATATGGGTTTACGTTTTCAGAATATGGAAAATCCAGCTTTGGTCGCACTAGAAATTTGCTTTTGCAGTTCGTCCTCTTTCCTTTTACGTGAGCCATCAGAAGCTTCGAGCTTCTTCTCCTCTCTGATCTCGTGGACCATCCAACCTTGGAAAACCATTTTTGGCTCGTGCTTAGGGAGTGGTCTCGCGAAGACGCGAAAGAAGGGGGGGTGGAGGCGCGTTCCGTCTGATTCGCAGCAAGGAGGAAGCTTCCTTCTCTTCGTGCTCTTCTGTTTTTATTGGGTTTTGTAGGGACTTCTGTGTCGATATCTAATTTTTGTGAATTGGGATTAGAGTTTTCGTTTCAAATTGATTTGGGAAATCATGGGTTCTCTCTGTATTCGAAATTTGGTTAGGATTCTTCCTTGCGGATCGACGACGAGGAGTTCTCTCTGTATTCGAAATTTGCTTAGCTCAATGCACAACGAAAGATAACTTTTATATGATTAGTGGTTGATTAAAGCCACAAATGACTTCCAAGGAAAGCGTTTAGCCGTTGTAGGCGTCTCATCGAGAAAGTAAATCTAAGATTCCTCTCTCTCTTCGGGTTAGGGTTTTCGCAAGTGCTCTCGAGTAATGTTCGTGTCGCATTTCAATTGCTTTGTGTCTGTTCGTGTTGGATATAATGATGGTGATGGTGATGAGAAATTGTGTGATTAGTGTGACTGTTTGATTTTCTGATTCAGAGATGAGGCAATGCACATGTTTGTTTCTGCTCCTGTTATCAAAAGATACGACATGTTTTCTCTCAAGAATGTGGATGGGATATACCTTTTAATTAGTGGCTTCATCAACAAGCAGTGCAGTGTTGAAAACGGTTTCGACCCTCAGGTTTTTAGCATTTCGTGGTTGGATAAACTTCTTTGTAAAAACTTGTGGATAAGAGAACAAGAAGATCAAATGAATTGATCATATCTTAATGGCTAAAATCAACTTATGCAATTTAGGTTTTATAAAAGTTAAAAGAGACGGGTTATGTGGAAATTAAGTTTGTAAGTTACTTTAAACACTATTTTTTTTAAATAAAAAATTCAGATAATTGAATCACTTTAAATAACCTAGATCCAGTTCAGCACAGTTAGACGCCGTTGGTGGAAAGTTAATGAGGAGGGCTTTATTACCTCAAATTAACAAATATTTGGATGTAATTGGGACAAAAAAAAACATGAGGACCCAGTTGAGAATTGGACACAAATATGAAGACCAAAACATATATTTAACCAAAATGTAAAAAAAAAAAAACAAAGTTATTAAATTATTCTTGCTCAAACATCTAGAAAATATTTAAGCGTAATTTTTTTAAAAGAAAAGAAAGTTGCTTTGGTCTTTTCCTCACTCACAATATAAGCTATGACTTCAATGATTTCTATAAAACATGATTCAGAAACTAAATATATATCCGTATAATTATAAACAAGCAAATATTTAACTTTTATAATCAAATTTTGCATGCAAAGATTCACATGCAAGTAAAGAAAATTAAAGTTACTTTAGATTTGAGGAGGAAATGCAACTTACATATAATTAAAATTTTAATTAAACAAATTTAATCTAATTTTTATATCTTCTGAAAGTAAAAATGATAATATCATACTTTTATGCAGAATTTAGAAAATACTTCTTTTTAGAAAAATAGAATTTTTAAATAAATGAAAAGTATATATATATATATATATATATATATATATATATATATATATATATATATATATATATATATATATATATATATATATA
>NC_028361.1:7819725-7875839 GCF_000741045.1 Vigna radiata var. radiata | reverse complement strand
TATATATATATATATATATATATATATATATATATATATATATATATATATATATATATATATATATATATATATATATATATAAAAGAAGTGTCACATTATTTAAAAATAAAGATTAGAAACATAAACAATGAAAATATTATTTCGATGTTAAAGTATAATGATATTTATTTTATAGGTGAGTTTGAAGCTATGAAAAAGTAGTAAAAAAATATAAAAAAAAAATGTCGGACGAAAACAAACCAAACCTAATAATAGCATTATATGTAAATATTTGGCATAATGAACGATGATATTTGTTGTAAAAAGTTGGTGGTATGAATGAGATGTGTTGTTGTTTTTTTTTTTAATGAATTAGCATTATGTATCCATTGGGTGGGACATTGGCATGCGCATGCAGAACCTCATATTATATATACTACATGACATGGAAAATGAAGAGGAATATATAGCCATACATACAGACATACATTTACACTACATGACAACGCATAGTGTCATCTTCACCTTTCTCTTTTCTTTATTTCTAATCATTTTATCAAAGTATATATTTTATGAACACCACCGCCTGCATTAACACTATATATTATATATTTTTTATTGTTTTATTTTCTTGTCCCTCCCCCTGTTACATTGGATATACGTGCTGCAAAACAACAACACTATTAATCTTTCTCTCTTCTATAAAACAAAATGATTTTCAACATTCATTTTTAACCCATATAGATATAGATATAGACTGCAAATCAATTTATACTAGGGCGACTTTTTATATAAGTATTTTAACCGTTACTTTTTGTATATATATTATATTTAAGCAATAATAATTTATTATATGAGTTTAGTTGAACATGTGATACCTATATAAAGATAAGCAAGTGTGACTAAAAGATGCCTAACCATAACCCATTCTGTTTTGTATAACTATAATGAAAGAGGTCTGATTTAATATTTTGAAATATATATTACGCGAATTTTCAAATATAGAATTGGGAAGTTAAATAATTGTATATTACTGTACAATTTTATAAATACAATCTTAACTATATCGTAATCTTTCAGTTTATTATGGTGAATTATGTTGGAAGTCTCACATCAACTAGAGATAAGACTAAATTATAATATATATATAAGTGAGGTGCAAACCTCACCTTACAAACTGATTTTATGGAGTTGAGTTAGGTCTAAAAACCCACTTCTAACAAATTATTTAACAGATTTTATTTTTTTTAAAATAGTATTGACTTAATTTTTCTTACACGAAGAAACTTTTAGATAAATAAATTGGTATAACTTGTTTTAGGTAGATCAAATTCCTTAAATAGAAATGTTTTTCTGAGTTGAATTTGCTGCTATAACTTGGAACTTAAATCAATGGTATCTAAATTTAAATGATTAGTCACTAATGTAACGAGAGACTGGATTAAAATTATAACTCAAAGTAACAAAAATTTTGATTGGTAGTTTTAAAAATTGATCTAACAACTAGTTTAGAAACCTATTCAAGTAATTTGAAAATTAAGCATTTTCAATAGGATAGCTACTAAAAATTAGTTAATTCATTGTCCAAATATTTCGTATTTCTAAATTAATTTTTATTCATTAAATTTACTGTAGTGTAAGAGCATAAATGTTAACTTTTGTTTATATATATATATATATATATATATATATATATATATATATATATATATATGATGCAAATAAGTGTCAAAATAAAAAAATAATAATAATCACTAAATTTAATCCTATTGGATTTAATGAATCAAATGTGAAAAATATTCGCTATAGTTTAAATATCTGATAAACTATACTTTTTTATGATATAATTGGGTAAGTATGTTTGTTCATTAAATCAAGTCAAATTGATCTATTTTTAAATTTATATAATTTAAAAAAAATAAAAATAGTACCGAGTCAAACGCTTATTCAGTCCTAAAATCATTGCAAGTCTTCTTTTTATATAGAGAACATATAAGATATATATGATGCAAATAATTTAAGATATATATTTTCAACCATTTTCTCCTTTCTTTTTCTATATTTCATTTTTTATATACTAAGAAAAAATCGAGCATTCACAATATATGTATATATATATTTGAATTATTCTGGGAGCATAGAAATTCCCATCAGCACGACCCCATACATTAAAGAAAAAGCTATAGACATACACTAATGGCCAATATTTTCTTAACATTTAAAATAGAGATTTTTATTTATAAATAAGACACAACATTATAACATGCTAACCCCACAACAACATGAAAGCAAGCCGTATTTATGTACTATTTGTTGTACAACATTTGATACAATTTTCTAATTAAATAAAGTTGTTTATTATGTAAAAAAGAAATATAAATGAATGAGAGAGTGTTATATATATATATGTGTGTATTTTAACGGAATCCCCAAAAACAAAAGTTATAGGAGGGAGTGGACCTAGGCAGAAAAACTTGATGTAATTGAAAAATAAAATAATGCATTGTATGGGGCAAGAACAGTGGACAATGACTAAGCAGAGGGTACAACAGCAAGACACCTGTGAGAGCCACACATCTACTTGCTTATCATAATCATAATATAATCATATGAATAAAATAATAATAATAAATAATAATAATAATAGTAGGAAATTAAATGCAGAAAAATGAAAGAAAGTTGGCCCTAGCTAGAATGAGCCAAGTTGCCAAGTGCATGAACTTAGCTAAGTTGTACGCTCCAGTACTCACCCATGTTGACCAGCCATTCATTCTCAAGCTGCTGCAAGTTGGTGTCTCATCAATCATTAACATGTCAAAGACACACTCATTTCAGATAATTAACTCCTAATTAAAATACACTTACCCTCTTTATTATTTCTTTTTCAATTTTATCTCAATTTCTGTAAATTGTTTTACTGAAATTAAAGTCAGTTGCTTTCCATGAGTTTCTGCAGTCTTATCAGTGGCTGCTTTTAGAAAAATACTATTTGAGAAATAAATATATTAAAAAAATGATTCAAATTGCAATAGAAATCATCCCATATAAAGTGGGTTTGTCAGAGAAGGAAAACTCGATAACTTTTTACTTTTAGTTTAAGAGAATTATATATAGTGTTTGTAAAAACAATAAAAGATCGTGATAATTTATTGTTTTATCCTTTTTATGTGAAGTTTATTGAAGTATGAAATATTTTATGTGCAACTCTTCACTTCATATTGAAATTGTCGCAATCTATCTCGAGTACGAATCTCCAACACACATTGCCAATGTCTCCTACAGTTTCAAAGTGTTTTATGTATAAAAATTCTATTCATATAACACTTTTCACATACGACATCAATTACTGGGTTTTTTGAGTGCACATTCAAGGAAGAGTGGGTACAACAATCTTATTGATGTGGATTTGACCAGTGAAGCCATGGGTCCATCTATATACGAGAACCTTAATTACATCACCCAAGAATCGAATTAATATGCTCCGGTCAAATTAATTTAGCTCAGCTTGAGCATAAGATTGAGTAGGTCAAATATTAAACTAAGTCAATTTAGGACAAAAAGCTTGAAACAAGTCAAGTTTAAGTGAAAATCAAAACAAATTAATAAAGTGAATGTAGAGATAATTTGATCTAAACTAAATGTTGAACTGAGTCGATCTGGAATGAATAAAGAGGTGAATAGACATATGTAGAAGGTTAAATCAAATTAGTTTGGATTGAAGGTCAATTTGAGTTTGTTGGAAGTTTCACATCGACTAGATGTAAGGCCAATTATAATATATAAGTGAGATGCAAACCTCATCTTACAGGCCGGTTTTGTGAGGTTGAGTTAGGCTTACAAACCCATTTCTAACATGGTATCAAAGTTATGGTTAGAGCCTATCCTAGCGATATTTGTTGGGCAGATTGTTCCACCCGCTATTGGGTCGCTATCGGACTACCCATTAATATCTAGTTTCACGCTCGAGATGTATATACCTCGGCGTGAGAGGGGTGTATTGGAAGTCTCACATCGACTAGAGGTAAGGCCAATTATAATATATAAGTGAGATGCAAACCTCATCTTACAGACCGGTTTTGTGAGGGTGAGTTTGGCTTACACACCCACTTCTAACATGGTATCAGAGCTATGGTTAGAGCCTATCCTAGCGATATTTGTTGGGCAGATTGTTCCACCCGCTATTGGGTCGTTATCGGACCACCCATTAATATCTAGTTTCACGCTCGAGATGTATATACCTCGGCGTGAGAGGGGTGTGTTGAAAGTCCCACATCGGTTAGAGGTAAGGCCAATTTATAATATATAAGTGGGGTGCAGACCTCACCTTAAAAGCCGGTTTTGTGGGGTTGAATTAGGCCTTAAAACCCACTTCTAATAGAGTTGACCCATGTCGAAGATCGACCTGAATCAATTTAGCTGAAGGTCGACCTGAGTTGGTTCAGACCGAAGATCAATCCAGACTGAAGGTTGACTTGAATCAGTCCAAGTCAAAGAATTGAATTGAGTCAGTATGAACCAAAAGTTAAACTAAGTTGACATAGATTAAAGGTCGAGTCAAGTCAGCCTAAGTTAAATGTTAACTGAGTCAACTTGAACTAAAGGTCAAGTTAGTCAAATCAAATAATCAAGTCAAATCAATCCAAACCAAAGATTAAGCCAAGTCAACTTAGACAAATCACCCTAATCGAGCCAAGGCAATTAGAACCAAAGCTTGAGGTGAGTTTACTTAAACCAAAAATAGACTGAAGTTAGCAAGGACCAAAAATCAACCGTAATCAAACTAAATGATAAAGTTGAGTCATCTTGGACCAAAAACTAAATTCTCATATTCTTTCGAACTTGAATCAGCTTTTAATATAAGTCAATCCAACTTTACCTTTTTACGTGTACTTAAAGATCTTATATTTAAAATTTAAATAAAATTTATGGTGAAAGTATACTTACTTTAAAGGAGTTTTTGAAAACTAGGATTTTTTTTTTTAAATAACCTCGTTTAGTAGACCAATAAAAATTATTTAGTAATAAATTAAGTGATCCAAAAACGTTAACATTTCTACTAAAAGGTAATGTTGAGAGTTGGGGTTGTGGGCAGAGAGGGTGACCGACCTGCATGGTGAGAGAGAGGATGTTGAGGATAAGGGAAGAGAGGTTGAAGGTGAGGAGGGTGGCATCTTCATAGAAAGAGAAATTGTTTTGATGCAAAAAGTAATATGTGAAAACCTACCCAGATAGAGAAGAGTGAGGAAAGAGAAGAACTTAAAACGCAGATAATTATTAAAAATAAATTCATTATAAATTCATTTTACTAAATAAATTCACTCTTTATTAAATAAATTCATTTTACCCAACCAGACTCTCATTCCATATTATTATTAAAAATAAATTCATTTTACTAAATTATAATTTTTTTACTTTTTAATAATTTATTTTAATAATTATTTTAAATTTTTTATTCTTTATAAACATTTTTGCAATTAAATATAACATTAACAAATATCATTTTATATTACTTTAATAACCAAGGGTAATTTGGTAATCTTTAATTTCTATTAATTAAATAAATTTTTCAAATATATCACATCAATCAAATCCTACACTAATTCTCAAAAACTTGACTTCCAAATCCACTCTCAATTACCTACAAATCCACTAAAAAAACAACAAAAAAATTACTCTCAAATCCATTCAATTACTCTATCCCAAATCATCTCTCACAAATCACCTCAACTCATTAGTCTTATTTCACATCCATTATTCACATGATTTTAGAATTTTAAGATAAAATTAGCTTCTTCTATTTTTTTTTCTTTTTTTTTTTTTTAAGGTTCATCAGAAACAATCTTTAATTGTTTTCCTTGCCCTCAACTTACCCTCAACTTAGTACAACCCTTCTTAAAGATAGTAATATTTTTCTTGTTTATTTTCCATTAATGGAAGAGTATATCACCTTAATTAACTAAAAGGAACGTAAATCTTAACTAATTATTAATGAAAATCATCATTAAACAAGAGTAGATAAAAATATTTACAGTGTACAAGTACAAAGGAACAAACCTTGACCCACAATCGACTAATGTTGGTCTGTTTTTCATAGTTACTTTAGACCCTACACATGCAATCATTACGTGATTACCATCATTCATGAAAGAAGCAATGTTCGAAAGCCATCACTAATGACCAACGCTTGTTTTCTATTTATTGTGTGATTGGAGGTTGGTACCAATTTCTTTGTGTTGGTATATTTATCATAAAACTCAGTTTAAGTTAAGGTGTTTAAAAAAAATTATTTACATAATAAAAAAAAGGTTAAATTCAGATTTTAGAAAAAAGTTTATTGGCTTTGCCAGGTTAATCCATATAAATATATTCTTGTTAACTAAAATAGGAAAAAATTAAAATGAAAATGTGTAATTAGGGATGGCAAAAAAATCCGCGCCCGCAGATATTTGTGGATAAAGTCTGCGACGGATAGTTGATACTCGTGGATGTTTACTATCCGAAACCCGCGGATAGCGGATATTTTAATACCCGCTTATAAACGGGTTGGGTGCAGATATTATACTATCCGTACCCGCGGATATCCACTACTCGCAAAAAAAAATTTAATTTTTATTTTATTAAGTTAAATATAATTAAAATTAACATTAATTTATATTTTACAAGGTTAAATTTAATTAAAATTGTATTTTATGAAATATACTGATCGAAATGCAGTAATTAATAAGTCAAATTGTCTTACTCTTTACAAAATATACGATATTGATTATTTATTATACGATATTAATTATTTATTATTGGATTTGATTGCCTAAAAATATATTGCACTAATGGTTAATCAATAGGCTTGCCTGTCATAGGCTCTATAAATATACAATTGATATTTATGTACAATCTTCCTCTTTTATCCTAATAAATTTTAGACCTTTTTATATTTTGAGTGTCGGAGTGTCTTCTGCACGTCAACAACCCATCGGAGGATGACATTCTCAAGAAGGATTGAAGATCAAAAGAGAACAAAGCAAAGAAGGACGACTGACCATCGAACCAATTTAACCCAAACAAAAATTAAATTTTAATTTATATTTAATTTAATTTATATTACATTTTATATTTTTTTTTGTAATTTTATTTAAATATATTTTTTTAAATATTTGCGGGTATCTGCAAATTTTAAAATATCCTCAAAAAAATTTTTAGGCGGATATTTGGCTGGTAGCGGGTTGGGTTTCAGGTCCAGTTTTATCCGGTGAATCAGGTTTGAGTATCACACTATCCAACCCGAACCCAACCTATTACCATCCCTGGTGTAAGAGACTCTTCTCTATTTAATCCAATAAAGAGGTGCTATCACATTTTTCATTATACCAAACAATCACAAGTTTGTAAATGTGACAAGTTAAAATTCAAATATTTTAATGAGGTAACGAGTCTCTTTATTTCAGTTATTATATTTTTATAAAATTTTGTTATCCTTTACAATTGTGTGAAAATATTTTGAAATTATTTAAATTAGTTAATGATCTTCTATGTTTATGCATAACATGTTATAAAAAAGTTATAATTAAATTGTTTGTAAAACTATTCAACCCATTAATTGTTCCTTTTACATTGATCTTATCTCAAACTCGGTATGTAAACTAGTTACGTCATAAGTTGTTATTAGTTTTATGGTTTAATGAATCTTAATTAGTTCACTCAACTTAGATTTAAATATATGTCACGACTTGGATTTAAGTAAGGGTTGAGATTGAACTTTTAATGAAATTTTATCAGCTTGAACTCAACTACAGGAATAAGAATAATTTGATTATGTCTAATCTCAATCAAGGTTTAAATATATGTTGAGACTTGACCCATAAAAATAATCATTCATATGTCATTAAATTATGCAGGTATATAAGTTTGTTGAAATAATATTCTTATAATCAATTATGGAATCTTGTTTATATAAAAAGACACTTCATGTCATTAAAGAAAGAAAAACATCTTTAAATTAATCTCGACTTTAAATAATATAAAATTATTAAATTTAGGATACTCTTAATTCAATATAACGTAATGACAATTCAAAATCAAATATTAAAAAATTATAAAATTGAATGTAAATGAAATTATGAATTCAATTAAAGATATATTTCCACATACAATGGAATTTATGAATTCAATTAATCTAATTTAAAGATCAAACATTGAAAGACATACTAATAACAAAATAATTATAATAGAAAAATTGATAAGTGTAGATTTTCCACATTTTCCTATACCAAGCTAATTCTTCCAAAAGAACACATAGAATTCAACGAAGTAGGAGTCATAATGATACTAAGAGTAAGAAACAGAAATATTTAAAATGGATTTCTGGGGAGTAGTATTCTGTAGCATTGATTTGAACAAAAAAGAAAATAATTATAAGCATGCTAACAACATGCAAAGATGCCATAATGTTAGATCAATGAAAACTTGACTCTTGGAGAGTCAAAATGTCCAAGTGCACTTCATGCACTCTGACTTTAATTCTCACAGCTGTAGTATTTTAACTTTTCTTCCTCTTTTTTTTTATTTTTTTATTTTCACGTATTAGTTGTCTTGCTTCGGATAAGATATATATAACCACTACTCTCCAATATAATTCAAACATATGTCCTAAGTTGTTCGTATGTTTTAACACTCATTAGTGTACACACACACACTCTCTCTATATATATATATATATATATGTTGAAAATGGTTGAATTATGCATGAGCTCATTTATTGTCATGTTCATATGGATTTGTTATAGTGATCCACGAGTGATAAAGATGCAAGTGGCCATGCCATGCTAACGTTACTTGTCTTTCTACGTCTGCACAAAACCATCCAAACCTTATTTAATAATCATTCTTATTAAACAATGCACTTAGATTCCATCTCACACTTAACCCCTTTTTCAAACTCAATCAATAAAATCTATTTCATTATTTCAAAGTTTCCAAAAGTTTAATATAAATATCAAATAACCAAAGTAACAAAATAATTAATTCTTTAAAACCCATAAAATAAAAAAGTTAATTTTTATTAAATGAAAAAAAAGATTTAGAAAATGAATTAGTTTTGATAACAGGGTGCGTTATGTTGTGAGCATTTATAAATAAAGATATAATTAATTAATATGAGAATGAGGTTGAGTAGAAAAAGTAATTGTCCATTGTTAGAAATGTTAATAATACTGACAAGTAACTGAGTGTCTGAAGCAGAATTGAATGTATAATAAATATGAAAAGAAGACAAAGAGATTATATTAGGTGTCATGAAGGCATGCATGAGAGAAAGAATTAATAAAAAGGAAGCGAATCTTGTGAGAAAGAAAGCATTTAAAAGAAGAAGAAGAAGAAGGCAGAAGCAGATTTAGTTTTTGTGGAAAAAGATAATTGGGTTTGTCTTGATTAAGAAATTGAACTGTGTGGATGCCAGAAAATGAGAAAAATGAATTTATATAATGTTTGGCCCCTCCTTTCCTTTTCTGGAGTTCTAACTTGCCTCCAGCTATCATTTTGTATCTTTCCTGTGTAAAAGTAAATTATAAAAGAGATACTGATTGAGACATCCCACTTCCCACTAGCTGCTACTACTCCTCCACTCATTTCTCACACTTCATCAAAATGGACATTCACTTCATCAACAACATCATCTTATTAATTTACCCCAATTTCACCAAATTCATCCTCATCCATAGTAACATTATCCAAACATAAATACAAATCTTACATCTTACTATTTGTTTGTTATTTGTGATTTTACTATCAGTCTTACGGTTAATAAGACTGTCAGTCTTACTGTTAATAAGACTGTCAGTCTTACTGTTAATAAGACTGTCAGTCTTACTGTTAATAAGACTGTCAGTCTTACNTTAATAAGACTGTCAGTCTTACTGTTAATAAGACTGTCAGTCTTACTGTTAATAAGACTGTCAGTCTTACTGTTAATAAGACTGTCAGTCTTACTAGTCTTACTGTTAATAAGACTGATAGCATAATCACAGTTAAAAGTCTAAAAAACAAACAGTGTATAGCATCAATTCAGCTAGAGAAAAAGTGTAGGATTGACCAGGAAATTTGAGTGAAATGTTGATTATTTGTTAGAGGTATATTGAATGTGGTCAATGTTGGAGTGAGTTTAAGCGCGTGTTTTTGTGAGGGTGTGGTGGGGACTGTATATTTATAGAGAAAAAAGAATGGTAGAGTTTGGTCATTATCTCTCATAAATGCTATTGTCGAATTGTCCAAGTAGAGTTATGTGCCGGAAACAAGTTAATTAGCTGTAAGCAATATGAAAAGAGTGATGATTTTTCTATGGGCGAAAGAAAACCAGGCATAGGAGGAAAACCATGGGTCAAAGCCAGTTTGTTGCAATTTGTATGCTATGCAACTGTGTTGTATGGAATGAGATAAGCTCAAATCCTCTTACACCTTTTCAATTATTTTTTGTAGGACTCGTTTTGGCATCTAAGATCCTCAATTTCCTCCTCCTCTTATACCAAAAACATATAATATATATCTTCCCTTCTCTCTCTTCCTCTTATATTTATATATTAAATAGGAATGAATATCGGACAAACTCAAATGGGTTGCGATATGGGAATCAAGACAAAAATTGTCAAATTAAATTCTTTTCCATGACCCTACGTTCATGCAATTCCATTCATCTGCAACTTTCTCCACTTTTTTAAATAAAACCTTAAATATGTTTTTGCTACTGTAATTTTCAGTAGAATAAATAGTAACATTTTGCTCTTTAAAAATATTAATGAAAAAAATAACTAATTTGGTCCAAAACTGTTTTAACACCGGACTTAAAAGAATCAAATTGAAATCTGATCAATATAAAAAAAATTTAATTTTTTAAATCCGATCCGGTCCGTGATGAGTTAAGTTGATTCATGGGTTGAAACCATTTTGACGGTTCTAATGAAAATCATATTAATTAATCACTGCCTTTAATTTTCTATTATCACCACATTATACAGGTTTTAAATTCTCATCCGGATCAAAACCCTCCTTTACTAGTTAAGTGCGTTTATCCACAAGAGACTGAGACGGACAAAGGAAATGAAAAAGCACCAATTTCACTGTTTTGCATTTTTCCTATCAAATCAATGCGTAATTTGGTTTAGGAAAATTGCATTTTTGACACCCAACTATGCTTTAATATAAATTATATCGCTTTATAATATATGTGTGCTAATAAATCTGAATTGAGTAATTCATGGATTTATACTCTTAATTACTATGTCTCTACTAATTAACAATGAACATTGTTATCGTAATTTTTAATTACTATTTCCTGCTCTACGGTCCATGAATTTGTTAAAATTTATTTTTTTGTGGAGAAAAAACTTTCTTAGAACATACCTTTTTTTATTTTTACTTCGCTTAAATTTTACAATGAATCTCAATTATTTTTTCGTTTCCAAAAATGAACCCATCCACTTGTAAATTAGCATTTTGAATTTATGTAATATTGTTTATTAAAAATAAATAACTACGATTTAATTCTTTATTTCAAAATATTGTAATACAGTAGCACTGCACATCGAAGCGTAGTTGAACTTAAAGGGCTGAAATAAGATCTTAATCGTGGTAATTTTTGTGTTACTTAATTTTTTTTAGTAAGTATTTTTCTCACAAATTTAAACTTTGACTTGTGATATTAATCTCTTTCACTAAACCTCATTTTACTTTTAGTCTAAACATTAAAGATAGTATAAGATTAAAATTACAAAATGATTACTTATAGAAACTACAATTTTAATAGTTATAGATAAAATTAATTTAATTAGTTTTAATTTAATTCTAATTAGTTGTAATTAGATATAAGTAATCACATTTTACATCAAGCCTATAACCTAATTCTTTGTGTTAGGTCTAACTTTATCCATGTCTATCTAAATAAATTAGTCACATGTTTGTCTTAAATTAAAAGAACCCAGGTAAAAACACGGGTAAAATTAAATCTATTCAATAAAATATTATAAACTTAATAAATGGGATTATAATTATAATTATTGTTATTATTGTTATGTTACTTTATTACTTTTTTTTCCTTTTTACCATAATATTGTCTTTGAATATATATATTTTTGGCTCGACCCCTTATTTTAAAGGATTGAGTTTATTATATGTCTATAGGTAATTTGAATATCTATTTAGGATTTAATTTCCCTAAGTGACCATTCCGTACATATTTTGATGATAAAATGCCGAGTTATAATCATTGATAGAAAAATGAAAAATAATATTTGTTACGTATATAAAATTCAGGGTTTAATTAATAGATTCATAATTCGTAATATGTGTGTATTTGTTATGTACATTTGTGTGTGTATATATATATATATATATATATATATATATATATATATATATATATATATATATATATATATATATATATATATTGAATAAAATTTATAATTAATATTTAAAAAAAAAAAATCATTCAAACCTAAATTCGGTTTAACTTGAACTAACCCATTTTCACAAACTTAAACATAAGCAAGGTTGTGTATATCACCCTACCTAAATTCATGCCAAAGTTGATATTGGGATTGTATCTTTCTTAGTATCAAAAATTGAGTTTTGGTTTCATCACATTGCCCACCTCGTAATTGCATATAACGTATGTATTTGTTTTAAAAATGTCTTTCATACACACTATTATCCATTTTTTAACATTATTTTCTTAAAAAACACTACAAGTGTCAGTGTTCGTAAAAATTTGTTTCTAAGCCAAGTCTAATGCACTTGTTATACTAAGATTCTTAATAAGTTTAAAATATATTTATTATAAGAAATTACTATTAAAGCATGTTAATATAGTATGGAAGGAATACTAAATTTAAGACTTTTGTTTTAAAGAATAATTTTTTAATTTTAATTTAGTGATTGAACTAAATTTTAAGCGATAAAAAATTGAAGCACAACATTAAGAAATAGACTTAAAGTCTAACATAACCTTACAAATTGACTTCTAAAGAAATATATATTATAAATTGGTTTTTATCTCTAATTGATGTAAGACTTTCAACACATATCTCTCACGTCAAAGTATATTCGTGCATGAGACTAGACATTAATAGGTGTTTAACAGTGGGTGAAACAATATAACTAATAAACTCTAACAATGACTTTGATACCATATTAAAAATTGGACTTTAAATCTAACTCAACCCTACAAACCAGCTTGTAAGATGAGATTTGCACTCACATACTTTAAATTGGCTTTATCAATGTGAAACTTGTAACCCCCCCCCCCCCACGTCGAAGTATATATGTCCAACAAACAACAAATTTCCTTAGAATAGATTCTAATAATTTTAAGAAGTGAATTTTACGTCTAACGCAATCCCTTAAAAGCGGCTTGTAAAATAAGATTTACACTCACATATATATTTTAAATTAGCCTTATCAATATGAAACTTCCAACACACTCCCTCATATTGAGGTATATATGTCCAACAAATCACAAATCTTACAAGGATAGACTCTAACAATATCTTTGATACCATGTTAAAAAGTGAACTTTAAGACTAACTGAATCACACAAAATTGGCTTGTAAGATTAGGTTTGCACCTACTTATATAATTTAAAATGACCTTATCTCTAATTGATATGGAATTTTCAACACATTTCTCGCACACTAAGCTTGTAAGATAAGGTTTACATTCATATATATTCTCTAAATTAACTTTATTTTTAATTGATGTAAAACATTCAACACACATTGAAAAAAAGAAAATGATAACAATATAAATTTTATAATACTTTAGAAAAACCCAAGAATGTTTCATGTTGTAAAAATCGTTATTACTATTTCTTACCAAAAAAAGGAAAAATAATTCAACTTTGAGCTAGTTTTTGAAAAATCGTCAATGATGAGAGTATTTGAAATAGCATACTCCAACATAAAAGCAAGCATGAACTTTATTATGAAGAACACGAATTTAGACGAAGAATCAAATAATAGTGAATGCACGAAAAGAAACATTGAAGAATTTTTTTAACATAATGATTCCAATTGGTGATAACCATTTAAGAATAATTATATAAAGTACCTACCAATGAAGGAAATACAATCATGTCTTGATTATAGAAATTAGAAAATACAAAAATAAAATTGCTAGGAACGATATTTAATAAGGTTAATTTGGAGAGAAATGAGATATTGAGAGATAAATAAAAAAAATTTAAAGATCTTGATTTGTAAATAAAAAAGTATTAATTGAATATGCATGTGCATGGTGTATGAGATTGATTAATGAATAATGTGTGTTGAATTTAAAGAGATTGTAAGTGAATGTGACATGTTGTAAAGTTATATAGAGTGTGGGTACAGATTGAAGTACAGAGTTTGTACAGAGATTGTACGCAAGTATAGATACAGAAAAGAATTGAAGGGGAAGCATCCTTTGTTACAGGGTATGTCAATTTTTTAATTGAATTCAAAAATGGCATTTAGTCAAAACCCAGCTGCATTTAATGCTTTGACAGAATGATGCTAACAAGAACAAATTGCCAATCAACATTTTTAATAATAGTAATTATGCTCAATTTAGTATTGCTTAAGAATAGTCAACCACTTAATCAAAATTAGGCTTAGGATTAGTTGCTGACTAGACCGGGGTTTAAGAATAAACCACTTGCATTAAAAACAAAGCACCTTATTACTAAACCTAATATGTGAGTGTGCATAGATTCTCCCTTTCTATTGCTTCAATGCCACGTCTATGCCACCAATTCAGTAACTGTTTCGGATCTCTCACTGTCACTCTCCTCAATTTGCTGCAACTTTCGCATTAATTAATATTTCTTATTTTTTTTATTTTTAAAATATTTTTCCATTGACTGTATTATTTTAATCACCACCATTACTGCCTGTCTCAAACAATTTTTAAAACAGTCAAGAACAACTAACCCATTTTTATTCACTCCTCGTAATTTCTGATATTTTATCAGCTGTTGGATCTTCCTATTTTGTCTTAATTATATAATAGGTTTAAACCTCTTTTTGGTCCTAAGTTATAAGCTGATGTTCAGTTTAGTCTCTATTCTTAAAAATGTAATACTTTTATTCCTAAGTTATAAAAAATGTATCAAATGAATCCTTTTTTTGACTTGAAATATTGTTTTTGGTTGTTTCTTAACAATTGTTACATCTTTATATTGCTCTGATTTGTTTCTTAATAATAACAGCACTTTAGATTGCTCTTTGTACTTTGACCATGAACATCAAAAAATGACTTATTTACCATGAACATCAAAAAAGGATTTATTTGATACATTTTGTATAACTTAGGAATCAAAGGTTTACATTTTTAAAAACGGGGACTAAACTGAACATCCGCTTATAACCAAAAACAAGTTTAAACCTATATAATATGACAAACAAATATTTCATTAACTTTAACTTTAATCTTAAATATCGTTTGATTAAAAATATAATTTACATTTATTTCTTGTTAATAACTTAAATAAATTTAAATCTACTTTAACAGAATTATAAAATGACACGTCTATAAACTTATACAATTAGTATCTCGATTAAACATCATAAAGCAGTAAACATGTTCTATTTAATAATAAATTCGTCATAATCTTTTTATACATGAAAACTCTTCTTAATAAGAAATAGTTCAATCCTCTCTATAAATAATCAATCACTTGATCCAGTTTCACCAATTATAGATTGACTATTTAGTGAGTTAATCCAACTCAACTCACTTATTAAAAACTTCAACAAATTCAAACTCAGTCTATCTCACCAAAAGTTTGTGAGTTAAACGGGTTGATCCACTTAATTACAATTTTTGTTTTTTTCCATCTTAAAAAAAAATATTAATTTTTTTAATTAAAATCTAAATAAAGTTCAATCAAAATACAATAAAAAATGAGGTTAAATCAAAATACAATCCAAAATTACAAAAATATTATACAATACAAATACATTTAGATATTGGAGGGTATTTAGGATTTTTGTTTTATTAATATAATTTAATATTTAGAATTTATGGGTTAGTTGGCGAGTCTACTCGATTCATTATGACTTCAACTCAGGTAGATTGAGTTCTTAACAGGTCAAGTTCATTTTTGATCCATGTCAAAATTTACTATTTTTTTAATTCAATCTCCTCGAACTTGTAATAGACTGGGTTAACTCGTGGATTTTAACCTATTTTAACAACTCTATATAATTGTGTGATATTATTCAAAAGGATATATAGCTAGTGTAATATAGTATTTTTTTTAAAAAAAAAAAGAAAAATTAATATATTGAAAAAATGTGATAGTATTGGACAAGTTGGATGGTAGGATATTTATATATCTACTCATATATATTTTTTTGTTTTGTGTGGATAACTATGTATGTATATATGGACCAATACTCATTTAGCGAGTTTTTTTTTCTACAAATATTTCATTGAATTTTAATTGGTTTGTCATCCCTAATTAAAATAGAGTAAACAAATTAAGACTTTGTGGATGATGGATGGACCACTAAGGTGTGGTTCTATCAAGTAAAGGGTGAAAGGGAGATAATAAGACAATTGTGAATAAAATCAATTTCTCAATTTCATATTATTATATAATATATTGATTTTGATTAGTGCCGAGCCCAGCAGATATTGGGTTTGGGCATTTTGTTTGTTCTTTTTTTGCACCCCTGGTTGGTTGCTGTTCAAACCCCCCAATACGAAAATTCCAATAATAGTACGAGAAACGCATGGAATTGTTGGCATTGAAAAGTCAAGAACAATGGAAGAAAATTATTAGTCATAGGAATTTTATTATTTGCTAGGATAGTGGCTATTTAGATTACTATTTCAGTATAAGTGACAACAAATGCTAAATAACATTATTTAAAATGTAAAATAAATGATAGAATTCAAGAAATAACAGCCGAATGAATAATAATTAGACAAAATAGTTAGTTAAGTTACCCTTCTAATTGTACTCAGTTTCTAAGTACTAGTTGGCCCATTTTCATTGTTGTTGGGTCATTTCTTTTCGAACCACAAAGTTTTCAAGTACACCTCCATGAAAGTTGTTCAAAGACTAAACTATCCTCTTTCCAGTGATGCCACGATCATCCTTTTCTCGTTGCTGCCACACTTGTTTCTTTGTTGTGTTATAATTGGACCGAAGAAAGTATTCCAGATTGATCTCTGGATCGTACAATACAAAATTTATGTTTTACAGAAAAAGAGGTTTCCAAATTGTATAATATGAAATAAAAAATAACTGTCAAATTGATTGAACAATCTAAAAATAAAAAATATTGCAACTCAGAAGCTTTTTTTAATGCAAAAAAAAATATTTTTTGAATTTCACAATTTAAAAATTAAAAATGACTTAAAGATTGTAAAATAAAAAAATATGCCATTTTATTTTTGGATTCTATAACTTAGAAGTTCTTTTTAAGGATTAAATGCAAATTTGTATACTTATGAAGGTGCAGAAAGAAGATATGGGAGTGGAAAAAGAAATTACTTTAATTTTGATCCAATTTCCCTTCATTTCGACTTAAGTGACATTAAGCATATGAAGCCCATTAAATACACAGTAAAAGTTGATAAAAAAAGAGAGTTAGGAATCCATACATTAATTTTGGGTTAACCACGGTGGTTTAGATGGTTTGGTTAATGGCAGTGAATTAACCGTAGTTTAAGTGAAACTTAAGCATTATACAATACACTATATGCTTAATGGCAGGGAATTAATGTTAATTAATGTTGTGGTGCAGATTTAATTAAAACCCTAAGGTAGGGGGACTTATAATAGGTTAGGTGATCACTTTAATTTGATTGATTATGGTAACTTTCTTCTTATTTTTTTTCATAACAATCGTTTTAAGTTAACCATAAATTCATAATCTACATTCATCTAAAGTTTTTAAATAATTTCTATTTCTTCAAATCACATGCTCTGATCTATTGAATGGTTAATGTTGATTAAGCTTTTATGTTATATTTTTTTTATCATTCATGAGCAGTCTTTATAGTTTTCTAATTTGAGATTTAATTCTAGGTTATTCAATTTGTCATGAGATTTTTTTCGGTAAGGAAAATTAATTAATATTTTAAATAAATTTTATTTAATTTATTTGAAGTTTCAAATATTTAAAAGGTTTTTTAATTAACATTAAAAAAATATGTTAAATCGTATAAATAACTTAATTATTATTTTAAAATGTGTTTAAAATTTTAAATAAATTTAGTAAATTTAATAAAAATTAATTTCAAATTTTAATTATGATGAGAATCATATTTAACCAATGATATATATGTGGAAGTATTATTTTGTTTGGTTATTTTCTTTTATTTAACAAACTGCAGATTATGAAAATTTCTTGAAAATGAAGAGAAACAGAGTAGTTGAGATTGGATGCTGAGACAGAGTTTCATTTTGACGATGATGTTGAACTCAAGAGAGAGGGATGAATTAAGGGTTGACCTTTCATTGCCATAATAAGAGACTGAAATTGGAAGATGCAAATCTGAGTTTCTCTGTGATTTGTTGTTCTTTCCATTGATGGCGTGTGAGGAAGTGCTTCATTCGAGGCCTCTGTTCCTCACGATCTACACCGTTGTCATCATTGGCATCGTTTTTTCCTCACTCTATGTCTTCTCCGCCATTCGTTATCCCTCCACCAACCCCTCTTCTTGGTCGCTTTCAAGTATCCTTCACTTAACTCTACCCTTTTTCACACTCTCTCATTCATACTCATTTTCTCCTAAATTTCACACCTTTTTTCTTACTTCCTGTCAATGTCACATATCCTTTTCTCAGTTTTAATTTTCTTTTCAATCTTCCTTAGTTGGAGATACAGAATGTTTGAGTAATTGACATTGCTTCCGCTTTTGCGTCCTTTAATTCACTGTTATTTGTTAAGGGGTCCTTTTGTATGACACTTTTCAATACATTGAGCTTCTTTTGTGTTTTCCTTTTTGACCCTTTACCTGTTTCATATGTGGGTGTGATCCAAATTGAAACCTTGAACTGTGCATGTTTTTCAGATGAAGATGTTCATCTTACAGAACAGACGCTCAACGGTTCTCGGTTAGCAACTGGGCATGCTGTGCCTTCTGTTCCTCCGGAGGCACGAAATGTGAGGACAAGACCTATTTTGGATGTTCCTCCACGCAATAAAGCGATGCCACCTTTTGAGGCTTTCAGATTGACCAAAGAATTGATTAAGAAAAGGGTGAAAGATAACATTATAATAGTTACCTTTGGTAACTATGCCTTCATGGACTTTATTTTGACCTGGGTTCAACAGTTGAATGATCTGGAAGTTTCTAATTATCTTGTGGGTGAGTGTTTCAATTTAAGGCTTCCAACTTTCACTATCATGTGTTTTTTTATCGCCCTTGATAGAGATGCATATCCGGCCTGTATTGTGTACGGTTGATCAGAGTTTGTAAAAGGGATTTGAACTTACCTTTTAGGTGCAATGGACACCAAGTTGTTGGAGGCGCTTTATTGGAAAGGGATACCTGTTTTTGACATGGGCAGCCATATGAGTATAGAAGATGTTGGCTGGGGTTCTCCAACATTTCATAAAATGGGGAGAGAAAAGGTTATTCTGATCAACTTGATCCTGCCTCTTGGTTACGAGCTGTTGATGTGTGACACTGACATGGTTTGGTTGAAGGTGCTTTTCTCCATTTCTCAATACATGTTTGGTTTTAACCTTTAATGGTGATTCATATGCTAGCTGTGTTTATTATGAATCATCCAAATTTTAGTAGTAGCTGCAAAATGTGTACGATTACAGCATTTCATCTTTTTATTTATTTATTTATTTTATCAATGTATTTTTAGTTTCTTTTCCAGCTTGTTAGTTCCTCTGTTCATATCCGGTGTCCTTTCTTTATCTTGTTCACACTTCTTTGTGTGCAATTATTGTGGGACTTCTTATCTATTATATTCGATATACATAATCATCTTTTAAGGAAATCGCCTACCACATTATGTAATTGTTCGTCTGAGATATATTTCATTCTTAAAACTTATATGCAATTACGTGATCATGGAGCAGAACCCACTTCCATATCTAGCTCGTTATCCTGGAGCAGATGTTTTAACATCCAGTGATCAAGTTGTTCCAACAGTGGTTGACGATAGTCTGGAAATTTGGCAAGAAGGTGAACATTTTTGTACAGTATAGTGAGCAAAACTTACTTCTTTGATTTTTACTGTTCCCATATTGGTTTTTGGTAGTAGTTTTTCACTTCCGACAATTTTGAGTTATATTGAACTTTATCTGCAAGAGAAAACCAAATAACATATACGGGTTGAAAATGTTTCTTATATGAATGATGGAGAACCTTTTATACAAATTCCATTTCTGGCATTATTTTTGAGTTTCCTATCAGTTGTTTGCTATGGCTTTAGATTAGAAGCCCGCAAAAAACACAATCCAATATGCAAACTATGTCTAAGACTCTGAAACTTTTATTATATTATATGTCTTGTCTCTATTTAGGAACAATAGATAATCTTATTGAAGTTATTGCACATTCTTTGGCATATCAAATTAAAAATACCACACATTGAAGTTTTTTCTACCTGATTTTTGCTTTGAATCTCAAGCTCTTTTTCACTTATTTAACCTCTCGGTCCCTCATTCTATCACATTTATTATCAAACTTTATTAGCTTTAATGGAACAGATACTATATTCATAATTGTATCTATCACCTTGTGTAGTTGGTGCTGCCTACAACATAGGAATTTTCCATTGGAGACCTACCGAGTCTGCAAAAATATTAGCGAAGGAATGGAAAGAACTGCTCCTAGCTGATGACAAGATATGGGATCAGAATGGTTTCAATGATCTTGTTCACAGGCAGTTAGGACCGTCGGTTGATGAGGACAGTGGACTTGTTTATGCTTATGATGGAAATCTAAAGCTAGGAATTTTGCCTTCAAGCATCTTTTGTAGTGGACATACATATTTTGTCCAGGTAGGATCAAATTTTATTTTCAAATTCCTTCTTTTTCGAATTATAAATGTTATATACTTTATGTTTTCTTTTACATATTTAACTGTCGGAGTGAACCTTAGAGAAACAAACTGTGTCAGTTGTTCCTAAGAATGTACTTGCATTCATGACTGTAGGCTATGTACCAGCAACTCAGATTGGAGCCATATGCAGTGCATACAACATTTCAATATGCAGGCACTGAAGGAAAGCGCCACCGACTTCGTGAAGCCATGCTTTTCCGTGACCCACCAGAATACTATAATCCTTCTGGTAATTAGTTATTTCTCCCTCAATTTTAGCTAGCATATAGTTGCTTTGTATTCTTGCTGAAAACCCATAATTGGTACTTAATGTTTCAATGCATTATTTCATTATCTGTATGTGGTTGATATATTGACTCCCCCATGAGGAACCTTTGCAGGGGGGTTCTTGTCATTCAAGCCATCTATTCCAAAAAGCCTGTTGTTAAGTGGGAATCATACCATCCAATCACATTTTACACTTGTTAATTACCAAGTATGCATGTATCGACCTGATCCTTTTCACTTCTGCATTTTCAATGGAAATTGTGATGTTGCATCTCCTCATTTATGCTGTACATGAATTTGTCCAGATAAAACAGATCAGAACGGCACTTGCTATTGCTTCTCTTTTGAACAGAACACTGGTGAGAACTATTTTCTTGATAATATATGATATGCTCCTCATTTTATAATTATAATACTCCTCTCAAGATGTAGTATATAAGTTGTATGTACTAACCTTGTTGCTAATATAATTGCTCCTCGGTTCTCTTAGACACTTGGTGATGTGTAATTATTAATCATACAAGGTTTATTTGGGAACTTTTTTCAAATTTAAGCCCTTTAATAAGTTGCTTTAGCCATATGAGCTCACAAGTGACTAATGTTATTGCCATGTGGTTTGTTTCTGCACTTGATCTTGTCAAAACATTTTATTTCTTACTTTTGTACAATATTAAATTACCTCCGACAACAACATAGTATCTTGAAAGTGGAGCTTGGTGACCCTTTGCAATAAACGTCAAAATATCCAACAATTTGAGTATTTCCCTCATCTTTGCAATTGAGGCCTTTGACTGGAGCATTCCCAATATACTTTGGGATCCATACAAGTGCATCCCTACTGTAGTCCTTCTGAAGGAAAGTAATGTTATGGTGACATTTAGATCTTTAAGGGACTAATTTGGTGGCATTAAATTTTTGAGATACTAATTTTGTCATGAAGGACTGATGTAGTGCTGATGCTTATAACTTTAGAGCCAATTTTAATATTTTCTCTAAAAATCATTTAGGACTGCAGTAATATCTTCTACTTCATGATTCCTTCATGCTTTTCTTTCCTCTTTCTTATTGATGTAATATAATTAATTTCTTATTAGTCAATTCAATTAAAAGAACTGGCATATTTCCACAGCCGAGTTCTTCACCCTCCTGATAATATCTCCTTTTAGTAATTAAGATTCCGTTAATAAATGCGTAAAAAGGTTATTGGTGTAAACAAAGGGTGTGTGGGGTTGAATTTCTCATGCTTAAAGCTTAAGCAGTCCTATCATCCAAAATAAAAAATGTAATAATTTTTTTATTGCATAACATGTTGTCATGGTTGATATATGTGGTCAACTTTTATTCCTAGAGCATTTGATACAGCTGGTTTGGGGTTTCTTAATGATTATGATTAATGATTTCTTTTTGCAGTGTATTTTCATTTTAGAAAGTATATAATTTGATCTTAAGTGGGTTCTTTATGTGTATATGTTTAGGTTGTGCCTCCATTATGGTGCAGGGTTGATAGGCTATGGTTTCCCCATCCTGGTGTTTTGGAGGGGTCTATGACTAGACAACCTTTTCTCTGTCCACTGGATCATGTATTTGAGGTATGTCCAGTTTGATCAAGTGGCTCCTAAATTATTGTCGTTGTTCACTTATCTTTATATTGTCCGGGTTGATGAATAACAGCCTTAGAAGTGTTGTTGACAAGTACACAGGGTTTGTTTGGACAAACTTCCACATAAGGATTTCTGGAAGAGAAAAGTAATAAGAAAAAATAGAATGAGTTTCTTCATAACTTAAAATTAGCTTATGAATGTCAAAACATAAAAATTTAGAAAAACTAAATGAGTGAGCTTCTACAATTAGCTTATTATAGAGGAGCTAATTTCAATTTTTTTTCTACAAGTTTTTATGGAAAAGTTTGCCCAAACAGACCTCCGCTAGAAAGATTTTCGAAATTGATGTTTTACATATTTGCATGAACTAGGCACGATGGTAGTATCTGCTTTAGATGTGAAAAACTGAGAATGTAAATCAAGGAATAATTTTCTTGGTATCAAGGACATTGGGTTCCAAAAAGACATCAAAGCCATATGAAATATCAGTTTCTCACGGATAGCTTGCTTCGAAGGAAGGGGGAGAAAACAAATCCTCTGAATATTAAAATGGAGGAAAAAGTGGGAGGGAATGGTCTTTGTCCCTGTGATTTCTCTTCCATTCTCCTTCAAACTTCTGAACCAAGAAAAGATTTTTTCACCAAAATTTCTCCTTTTCCCTTCCTGTTCCTCCAATCAAATTAAATCTGAATCTTTTGGATTTCAATTTGTGGGATGACAAGAGAAAAATAAGTTCATATATATGTAAATAAAAGGATTGTTATAATTGTAGGCGTTAGATTAGTGATGAAAGAAATATGGGACAAGCATGGGAAAATCTATGATTCAATGACAGAAGTTACGACAAAAAATTTATTTTAATGGTATTATTTGTATTTAATAATTTTAAAAAATTAAATGTAACTTTTCACGTTTGGAAAACCATATGCCAACATGCTTCTAATAGCAGCAACGTATAAAATCACTATTAAATTTGAAAACCTGCTTCCATAGAATTGGTCAGATACTTAAACATTACTATACTAAGCACTTTTCACTAAGTAAAGGCTACTTAATTCTCTCAAACTAAGTTGGTAGTTGTTCCCCAAACATTACTGAGATTTCAAAAGTTCTTTATCATTTCTTAGAACTGTAGTATTTTATATTTCATCACTACATATGTCACAATTTCAATTTTTTCTTGGAAACTTCGTTGGTTAATGCAATTAATTTTTGGCTGCTTCAATAATTTATTAGTTCTAGGAGTGGAGGGACTGTGCTAATGATTTGTAACTTTTAGATATATTATCTTTATTTTATATTTATCTTTTATTTTTTTTTTAAATAAAATCTTCTATTTATTATGATCAAATAAGAAATAATAACAAACTAACTAAAGATAAAAAATAAATTAAAAGATAAATATAAAATAAAGATAATATATCTAACAGTAACAAATATTATTTGACAAGGCCTATCCTATGATGTAATTGTGGATCATATATGCCCTTATAATTTAAAAGAAGCTCAAGGGAACTGGAGTCAGCTTGAAGAGTGGAAATGAGTTTTCAGTTTGACTACATTGCTCACCACTTCTAGTCCATAATCTACATGATTATTTGTATTTTAAGAAAGCTTGTATAACTATTTTAGGCATTCGATTCAGATTAAACATAGTGTCCCTTCGATGTTTTAAACTAACTGACAAATTCTATGCTTTATTTTATTTAATTAATTTTTTGTATGGTTTAAAACTTTTTGGCTTTCACTAATTCAGATGTCCATGTTTTCATGAATTAGATGTAGTCTTCAAGTAGGATACAGAAAGAAGAACTCTGCATATTAATACCAAATAATATACAACCTTTTTAATTATCTGTGCACGAGTTTACAACATTTAATGTAACAACCTCTTGCCTTTCTTCTGTGTAATAATTAAACATTTTCTCTCACTGTCGTGTGCTCTGCTGTTGAAATCTACTCTGTTGCAGGTAAATGTCATGTTGAAACAACTTCCAGAGGAAGAGTTCGGCCCCGGAATAGATATTAGAGAGTACTCGTTACTTGACAACCCCTCCCTCCCCTCAGAGGTGAATTACATGTCATTTTCATTTGAAATTGTGATTATTCCTTTCTTCTTGTATCTTACTCGGGAAACTTATACCGGGTTTCTTGAATTCAGGTGAAGAATTCATGGCTTGATGTTCAGCTCTGTAAGGAAGGAGCTCAAGATTGTTTTGCATCAAATAATACCACTATTGGGGGAGTACTCAAATTTCCAAGGCATAGCAATGAAGAAACGGTACTTCAAATTTTGATCCATTTAAGGGTTGTTTTATGTACTTCAAAGTCAACCCTAAGTAAAGTACATATTTGTGTGCCGGATCTTTTAGTTATACCAAGTATATTAACTTAAATTAAGGATAAGCAGCTGATTCGGAATGCTCACTTGGAGTATGGTGTGAGAAATTTTAGTTATGTCTGCAGTATGAAAATTAAATCTGAATCTCAAAATAAGTAATTTTGGTGTCCAACTTGTAATTGTGCTGGAATCTTTACCAATCACTCAAACATATAACTCAATTTTCTTCCTTCAAAAGTAATTCCTCCGTAATATCTTCAAGTGAAGACTTTCTCTTCTGTAGGCAGCTTTCTACCCTTTTTTTCCTGGAATAAGAACATTGTTTTAAGAATTGCATCTTAGGAGGATCTTTTCATGTAGGTAGTGACCGCCCATACCACAGCCTCATGCCATCAACATTGAGCCCTTAGGTTTATCAAATACTTTTTTTTTTTTTTTCATTTTCTGGCCCTGGAAATATATTTTTGGCTTTGCACAATTTCCAGGTTATATATAAAAGACGTTGATCCCGGTTGTTTTTACTTCGAATTTGCAGTACATGAAAGTATTCTCATCATTCAAGGATGTAAAAGTAATTCAGTTCTCTTCAATGCAAGACGCTTTCACAGGTTTCAGCGACAAGGCAAGGACTACTTTACTCATTTCATTTGAAGTTCCACTTTTGTATTTATGGCAAAAAAAATGAATAGACATTCATGTTTATCATGTCCTGAGCCATTCATATTTTTATCAGGAAAGGGAGGACAAATTTAGAAACCGTGTTAAACGGTATGTGGGTATATGGTGCTGCGTGTTTGATCACACTCCTGGACACATTTATTACGATATGTACTGGGATGAGAAGCCTGAATGGAAGCCTCTCCCTCCTCAAACTTCTGCGGATGATCATCCACCATGGTGAGGTCAACTTCAGGTTTATGTTTGTTTCAACACTAAGGACAGGAGATACAAGGAAGAGATTTCATTAAAAGGTGATTTGGTTTCCAACTCATTTCCAAGACCAAGATTAATCACAGAAGTTCGGAATGTCCACATTGATGATGCTAGTTGTTAGAGAGATGAGAAAATGTCATTCTTGTGTAACAATGGAAGGGCATGCTTCGTACCAAGTTTCCAACATTGCAGTTTTTTAGCCCTGATGTCTCTGTTGATATTGAATTGCCTGTAATTATTAAAACAGGAACAACTGAATGCACCACCCCTTTTCAAATTTTGGTCAGTATTTAGCATTATCTATTGGGAGTAAAATTCCTAGAACTCCTTAATTTAAAAAATATTTTATTAAAGACCAAAATTCAGTTAAAAGCACAAGTATTTGATGCAAAAGATACGGATGAACAACTGTTCATCAAACCTGTTTCGCCTCTAGCATCACGTGACTAGACCAAGACAACTAAATCTTTAATACAAAAAATAGAGTTTGGCAACGGAAAAACACTGCTACAGTATGTTTATGAATGGACGAGTTACTACGCAGGAGCTATTTATTGTTATGCGTGGCCTTGCAAATTGCTAAGCTCTCAAATTCACGTTCTTCGGAGCAAGACAGGATTTTTTATACCTGAAATCAATAATGAAGTAAAGATGAAAACCTGGGTAGTCTACGAATTGACGTTGAAGTATATAACAAAATGGGCTAATGGAAAATTAGCCTTGCTTGGACCTGGAATATCACAATCATTCCATTCAATTTCTTCGCAGAACCACCAAACTGGGAACTTCAGCATTGTTAAACGACGACACAGGGTCCCCGTATTCTCATGTTAATGTCGTTGTTTTCTCAGTGTCATTCAGCTGTTTGAGGAAATGCCACACAGAACTCTACGTGCGAGTGATATTCATTTTCAGCTTGTTGATTATATCAAACTGTCCCTCAGAAAGCCAAAAATTGTGAGTGCCACTGCTGCCCATTGTGCAGCATTAAAGTTAGGTGCTCTAGCTCACCTCCCAAACTCAACATCTCTACTCACTGTTTATTCTAGAGCTGGAGATTTTGCTTCCTCAAAGAGTTTGTTTGATGAGATTCCCAACAGAGATGTGATTGCTTGGAATGCTATGGTTGCAGCATCTCTTGAAAATAAGTGCTATAGAACAGTAATGGACTTCTTAGAGAAAATGATCAAGGCCGAAACTAGGTTTGATTCCACTACTCTATTGCTTATGGTGTCAGCTTCTTCACTGATGAAAAACTTTGACCAAGGACGGGCAATTCATTGTGTGAGTATAAAATATGGGATGCTAAAGCATATAGGTTTATGTAATGCTCTTATTGACATGTATGCTAAGTGTGGTGATCTAAGCTCTTCCGAGAGTGTATACCAAGAGATGGAAGGTAAAGATATCATTTCGTGGAATTCGATAATGAGAGCCAGTATTTACAATGGTGATCCAGTGAATGCATTGTATTACTTCAAAAGGGTGAGTTTTTCTGAAGAAACAGTAGACAGTGTCAGTCTATCTTGTGCCATTTCAGCATCTTCAAGTTTGGGAGAGCTGGCTCTTGGCCAGTCCATTCACGGGCTGGGAATCAAGCTAGGTTACAAGGACAGCTCGTACGTTTCAGTTTCCAACTCTCTCATTTCATTATATTCACAATGTGAAGACATCGAAGCTGCTGAAACAGTGTTCAGAGAAATAGCACTCAAAGATACTGTTTCCTGGAATGCAATGATGGAAGGATTTGCATCAAATGGAAAATTTAATGAAGTATTTGATCTTCTGGTTGAAATGCAAATAGTAGGGTCGTTCCCACCTGATGTGGTGACATTAACTACTATACTTCCACTTTGTGCGGAACTGATGCTCTACAGAGAAGGAAGAACCATCCATGGATTTGCAATTAGAAGACAGATGATTGTATCTCATCATGCTATGTTACGGAACAGCCTGATAGACATGTATTCAAAGTGCAACCTGGTGGAGAAAGCTGAGCTCTTGTTCAATTCTACCACAGAGAAGGACTCGGTCTCATGGAATATAATGATATCTTGCTATTCCCATAACAGGTATTCTGATGAAGCTCAAAAATTGTTCAGAGAGATGCTACGTTGTAGCCTAAACTGCAGCTCCTCGACCGTTTTTGCTATTCTTTCTTCTTGCGACTCCCTTAACAGTCTCCATTTTGGAAAATCAGTTCACTGCTGGCAGTTGAAATCTGGATTTTTGAACCACATTCTTTTAATAAATTCTCTCATGCATATGTACATCAATTGTGGATACTTAGCTGCCAGTTTTTCAATTTTGTATGAGAATTCTGCATTAGCAGATATAGCTTCATGGAACACACTGATTGTGGGTTGTGTGCGATGCGACCATATCAGAGAGGCTCTAGATATTTTCAAGTTGATGAGACAGGAACCTCCTTTCAACTATGACTCCATAACCCTTGTAAATATCTTGTCTGCCTGTGCAAACCTGGAAATATCAAGCCTAGGAAAGTCTCTGCATGGCCTTGCTCTTAAGACTCCTTTGGGATCAGATACTCGGGTTCAGAACTCATTAATTACTATGTATGGCAGGTGCAGAGACATCAACAGTGCCAAAGTAGTGTTCAAATTCTGTTCCATTCCCAATCTTTGCTCATGGAATTGCATAATCTCAGCTTTATCTCATAATGGAGAAAGTAGAGAAGCATTGGAACTATTTCGCCATATTCAGTTTGAACCAAATGAGATCACCATTGTTAGTTTTCTCTCTGCTTGCACACAAATCGGTGTCCTAAGACATGGAAAACAGGCCCATGCCCATGTGTTAAGGACTGGCATTGGAGATAATTCATTCATATCAGCAGCTCTTATAGATTTCTACAGCAACTGTGGAAGATTGGACAGTGCCTTACACGTATTCAGACATGCAAAGGAGAAGTCAGAATCAGCTTGGAATTCGATGATTTCTGCATATGGATATCATGGAAAGGGTGAGAAAGCAGTCAAACTCTTCAATGAAATGTGTGAGTCAGGAGAAAGGGTGAGCAAAAGCACTTTTGTTAGCCTTTTATCTGCATGCAGGCATTCAGGACTTGTAAAGCAAGGCATTTGGTACTATGAGTGTATGTTGGAGAAATATGGAGTACAACCTGAGACTGAGCATCAAGTATATGTGGTTGACATGCTTGGGAGATCAGGTAGACTGGATGAGGCTTACGAGTTTGCTAAGGGGTGTGACAGCTCAGGTGTTTGGGGAACTCTCCTAAGTGCATGCAACTATCATGGAGAACTCAAGTTGGGAAAACTAGTTGCTCAACGTCTCTTTCAATTGGAACCTCACAATGTTGGATATTACATATCATTGTCAAATATGTATGTAGCTGCAGGAAGCTGGAAAGATGCTACCGACTTGAGACAATCAATCCAGGATTTAGGTTTAAGAAAAACTGCAGGTTACAGTCTTATTGATTTTGATTTCTGATAAAAGGGAGAGTTATTTCACTTCGAGGTCAACATCACCTTGGCATAATAGCAATATTTATAGATGGATACTATTACTTTCTGGCCAAATATGTTTTTACACCCATATTCCCTATTTTCTCATTCAAAAGTTCACTTTTCTATTGACTAAAATACTCCTACAAGTGGATTATCAAGTGTTTCATTGGATTAAAAAAATATTTTCATGAACAAACCATGGTAGTCGATTATTTAATTAATTGATAACCGATAACTTACTTTTAGTTAATAAATTAAATTTTAGTAAATGTTACACAACATAAAATAATATAATTGCATAAAATTTATTTCATGAATCAAATTTGTATTTTTAAATAAAAATATATTGTTATCTAATTATAATTTAAGATATTTTTATAAATAATTAAATTCTTACAAAACTTTTTAACATTTTTATTTATTTTTTAAAGTTGTAAAGTTTTTTTTATTTGAACATATCACTTTATTTAAAATGCAAATGTATTCACATTTTTATTACATTATAACGTGTGTGTATACACACACACACACACACATATATATATATATATATATATATATATATATATATATAATCAAATTTATTTTTCATTTTGCAATAAAATTGAATTCTTCAACTTTTATGACATTATATAAAAAAACATTATTTTCGAAAATATATAATTTTAATCTTTTTAAAGTTTAAATTAATTAAAAATAAATAAACAAATACTAAAAATAATGCATTAATATTATCTATGAAATTAAAATTAAAATAAATAACAGTAAAATACCAAAGGATGACTTGTGATAAGGAAAACATTAAATGATCTATAAACATAACGTACATGTTTGAAAATTCCAAAATAGACTACTAAAATACATTCAACATATCTATAAAATTCTTTAATCACTGTAAATTATAAGTAAACTAAACTAATATTCATATTTTGTAGGTCTTTTAGTTATTTATTATTGCAAGTGAATGAAATGAAAAGATACGAAAATAAAGATAAATGAAATTATGAAAAGTTTTTTATGTGTTCTTTTCAAAATTTCTGCTACGTCCGATCATCTGTAACCACAAAACAGGATGATCCACAAGAAGGTCGGTCGAAACTACGGTTTTAATAAAATTGTCGGAAGAAATCACAACGAATATACTTCTATTGTATTTTGTCTAACAGTTGAATCATTAAATCGACAATAATCTCCATTTTTCAAGAGGAAAACAATATTCATCAAGATTAACAACTTTCTCAACGGCAATATATTCCAACAGGAGATATCTATCTAAATGAAGTAGCATGGGAATGAAAGTAAACTTCGTTACATACCCAACTTAAATTATGTGCCAAAGTGGCGATAAACCCCATCTGACGTCATGATGTTCCAATGAATTTGGGACATTCAATGAAAATCTCGACCAATTAAACCCATGTAATATTCAGATTCACCCACCCAAGTCGTAGCAAAACTGGTGATAAGTATAACTGCAGTAATATAAGGGTAAATGTACAAATGCACCAACCAACATAAGCATGTATGCAGGCTCTTCTATTCACCGAGAAAGATTCCATTGGTAAAAATGGAAATCTTATATTTCAAGGCATCAAATTAACTAAATCTGAGATCCCATGAAAAGCTCAAACTGATGCAATGTTGTAATGGTGAAAGAACAACTGCAACACCACAAAATATAGTCAGTTTCCATGTGCCACGTAATGCATTCCAAGAGGAATAAAAATGCGCAAGGACGAACCAGCCTGAGTATGGAATCAATCATCAAGGTAATAATAAGACCCAGCAGACTTTTGTTCTCTGTCCTTGGTTGAATCAAGTTTGTTGATCCTTGGGCGAAAATTAGTTGGGTCCCTTCTAAATGTGATATCAAGATGCTGCAGAAATGAAGGATTACATTATATATATTATGCATGTATCAGCAAAAGGCACAACAGATCGAAAGGAAAAAGGTATAGGAATCAAGGTATGAAACTCACCGATAAGAAAAGGTTCATCCCAGACAACAATGATTGAGGAGAATTTGCAACACAATCAATTGATGGTTGACCGGCATAAACAATAACTCTGTCTGCGAGATAAGTTGCCATGATGAAATCATGCTCAACGACAAAAGCAGTTTTCTTTGCATGAAGAATAAACCTCTTGATCACTTTGGCAGCATGAATTCGCTGTTCAGAATCCAGATATGCACTTGGCTCATCTATCAGATAGATATCTGCAGGCTGTTATGGTGGGATAGCAACAGATCAGAAACAAGAGGCATGCAGGCATCGTAAGGGAGATCAAAACACACAGCAAAACCAAGTGATACAATTCAAACAATCAGGCGACATAATTAGCATGGATATGTCTACAGGCCACTAAAGTAGAACAGTAAGGCACCAGGAACGTTATTTCTATCTAGATTTAAGAGACAGGAGGCATGCAACAAATCCATGCAATCCCACAAAAGTTGACAACGGGATTAGCACCAAACTAATTTTCACCACATGGAATGACACCAAACTTGACATTAGTTGCCTATAGAAAACAAGAAGTATTCAAAGTATGTATAGAGGAAAGAAATATATGAAAAGAGCAACAAGGATTCAGGTAAATAATCTCAAACAGTTATCGTGGATGAAGCTTATAATACCTTGCCAAGACAGAGACACAGAGCAACTCGCTGCAACTCTCCTCCAGAAAGATTCACAACTTCTTGGTCCATTAACTGTTCAATAAGAAGTGGCTTCATCACATCTGAAACAAACTGGGGATGAGTATATGCATCACGTATTTTTTGATGTAGCAAGTGCCTAACAGTTGATTGAAACTTCGGACTAATCTTCTGAGGCTTGTACGAAACATTAAATTCAGGCATCTCCACATCAGATCCACCTTCTATGCTGTCAGGTTTCAATAAACCAGCCTGAATAATACCAAAGCAAGGTAAACACCAAAGCAATAAGAATTACTCAGTTTCAATGAGAACTACGTATGACCAAAAGAATACCAGCATACGAATGAATGTTGTCTTTCCTGTCCCATTCTCACCCAGCATCACAATAATCTGAGAATCAGTAAATTCTCCTTCAACTACACGAAGTTTAAAATTGCCTTGAGTTTTGGTCATTGTTGGGTATTTATATCGAGCATATGTCTGAGCCTCCTCAGCACTTTCCTGTGGAGTCTCAGCAACCTAGACACAGCAAGAGAACAAGGTGCGTTTGATAAAATTGAAAAACTGTGGATTTTAAAACTCAGTACTAAAACATACAGTAACAAAAAATAAGCACGGATCTATAATGTTTAATTTAGAAATGTTTCCCTTTTAAGCTGTAGAAAATGAGCATCTAATAATATAAATGATGTGACACTACATGAAATAATTTTTGAGCAAAAATATTCAGTGAACTCCCACATATAGAATATTCAGTTTTTCACTCACATTTTTTGCATGTTGAAACAATCACCACTAAATTTCAGCACCAGATATTCTCATTTACCTCACCAGAATGGTTTAGAATAATAAGCAAATGAGAGGAAGGCAGATGCATGAAGCATAATATACCTTGAAGGTTAGCGAATCATCCCGGAACCTCAGATTTTCTGTCGGAACAAAGCCAGCCAAAAAGATGTTAATTCCTTCTCTGACAGAGAAAGGAAGTGTCACCACTCCATATGCACCAGGTTTGCCATATAGACAGCAAATAAAGTCTGATAAGTAGTCCAAGACACTAAGATCATGCTCTACAACAATTACATAACTGGAAAAAGAGAAACAAACATATTCAAATTCATATTGGAAGTAATTTGGTGAAGGACATATGATACAGACATTTTTAAGCATGTAATACGAAGAGAAAAGGGCAAAAAACCTATTAGGCCTGAGCAATGATCGAATAACTTGTGCAGCTTTCAGCCTCTGTTTCACATCAAGATAACTAGAAGGTTCATCAAACATGTATATCTCAGCATTCTGGATTGCAACAACCGCAATGGCAAACCTTTGGAGCTCACCACCTGAAAGATCCCCAACATTACGATCTATAACTTGATTAAGCTCAAGATCTGCACAAAGCTCCTTCTTCATGTCTCTCTCATCTTTCTGGTCTAGCACCTGGCCCACATTTCCTTGCACAGCTTTTGGAATATGGTCAACATACTGAGGCTTGATGATAGCCTACATAAATCATATACAGATATATTAAAGTATAAAAAGCTGTGCAAATGTGGTCAACATTACAAGATTGGTGATACTATACATATAAAAAAAGAAAAGCCATATTTTGATCATAACACTACCTAGATTTTAATGATCGAATATTCAGAAAAATGTATGAAAGGCAAAAGTGAGACTTCAAGTAAGGACAAAGCAAAATTTTCAGAAAGGTTGAAAATTATGTAATCACTCGTCTTTATATATTACAAGGCCTTCAAATTTTGTATTACCATAATAAATATGTAGGACAGAACACAAATTATTCCATTCTTGAACATTACATTAATTTCAGGAAGTGAATTTTCAAAGAATAGTAACAATGAATGAATTTCTCACATGAGCATGTATGGAATTAAAACAAGAAAAACCCTAAAAGAACTGAGACACCTGGCAATTGACTCACTTATAACAACATTATATTAGACTTCCCCCCTCCATATCACCCCTTTTTCCTCCAACTACAAACTAGTCAATGTTTAGTCACGTCAACTTGGATTGACAATTGACCCATATCCCTATCAATTAGTGGCATTTGATAAGCTAACATGTATGTGTTCTACCTTATAATATGCATTTTGTGATATGTAGTGAGACAATTTATTTCTTAAAATATGGCATTTTGATGTATCAATCAATGTATGACACAGAGTCATTCATAGTAATTTCGTTGATTAGTATTTAAAACAAACGAAATAGAGCAATAGTTATAGCATTAATCAACTTGTGCTCTATCCATTCAGCTTTATACTTGAACTTATTGTTTACATTTTCTAATGATAATGAACTAATTAACTATTTTGAGATTTATGATATTACCTTTGGATACCTATATATTAATTTTAAATGTTTATAGTTTATTGATCTTCATATATAAATCTATTACTTCTCTTTTATTGCAATACATACAGTTTTTAAGTTCACTTTTGGGTGGGTGACAACATTTTGCGATGGATAGTTGCCTTCCCACCGTGAGCTGCACTCCACCATAAAAAAGGTTGCAATACAATAATAAACTCTCCTTACATCATTCCCAGACAACATTATCAATATCCCGACTATGTTCCCAATCCCAAAATTAGTTCATCCCTCTCAGTCAAACCAATTATAACAGACTACTTCCACTGACTAACATCACATAATTGGCAATTGGTCCAATGAGTAAAATAATGGGAACAAGAAAACAAATCCAGATCACTAAATCACACTGGTATTAATGAGCACACTATTTATTACACTGCAAGATAAAACCATTAAGACATCACGGCATGAACACATATTAAACAGGGATGCAGACTTCACCTTCAAATCATCCTCGAGAATCCGAGTAAAGTAATTCTGCAATTCGGATCCTCGAAAGTATGTCAAAATTTCCTGCCAGTCAGGGGGATTCTGCCACCAAAAACAAAAATCAAACAAGCGCAAGGCAAAACCCAGACAGTAAGGCAGTAAAGAAAGGCAAGTTCAGGCTATTACAGTAAATCGACCCAAATTCGGCTTCAACTTCCCAGCCAAAACTTTAAGGGCAGTGGACTTCCCAATCCCATTCGTCCCGACCAATCCAAGCACCTGCCCGGGCCTTGGCACCGGCAACCTGCCAACACAATGCAATACAACACAGTTTATCACAAACAACAAAACCCACAGTCTCAAATTTCTATTACAAACCAACACAGCGGACTAACCTATGCAGCTTAAAAGTATTGGGACCGTATCTATGAGTAGTATCCTTATCCAAGTCCTTTGGCAAGTTGATAATCTGAATAGCTTCAAAAGGACATTTCTACACAAACAAACAACAATCTCATCACATAAAAAAAAAATACCACCTAAAAACACAGTAACAGCATCTCCAACAATACCTTAACACAAATACCGCATCCAATGCACAATTCCTCAGAAATGTAAGCAATCTTCGAAGCTGAAGTAACCTCAATACACAATCTACCTGTAATGACAGTGAGTCCCCGTAAAGCCGTTAGAATTGAGGAAATGAGGAAAATTAGGGCTTGGCATCGAAAGGGGGAAGAATCAGATCTTACCGGTTCTGACCACTGGACAACTCTTCTTGCACTCCTGGCGACACTTCTTGGGCTTGCACCTGTCGTTGCTAACTATGGCAATACGCGTCAAGCGATCGGCCATGGCGGTGGAAGAGTTGAAGAGAACGAGATTCGTTTACCCTTTCAAAAGGAAGAGAGCAGAGCCGTGACAAAGGAAAGGCGTGTGGTAAGAACGTTTCAGAAAAGCATATAGCATTAGGGTTACCTGCTTCAACCTGCAACTGAAATTGGGTATATGGGTCGGTTTCACTGTCGGGTCGGTTTTACACGGATTCTTGTACTAGAGTCTTACTGTATAAACAAGAAAGTCTTTTTAATCATGATAATTAATCACAACAATAGTATTTGATTATAAAGAACTATTGTTATTACATAACAGATTTTCTAACACACTTTAAATTTCTTATAAAATAATAATTTTAATTTGTATATATTTATTATGTGAAAAAGTGTTTAATATTTAAAAATTTAATATTAAACTATATATTATTTTTTTATTTTGTCTTTACATTTCATGTTCTTTTTAATTATTTCTGGTATTAATGGCAATAATGTTGTTGCTTTAACGAGAGTAAAAATTCATCCTAGTATGAATTTAATAATTATGAAATATTTGGAACATTTTCTTATTCATTGTTATATTTATATTTGTCTTTTCATTATTTTAGATATTAATTAAACACTTTTTATAAAAAATAAAAAATACAACATATAAAAAATTATATTAAAATGATATACATGTTTTCTTTAATATCAAATATTGATAAAAGTTTTATACTTATATATAAATACCAAATAAAAATATTAATAATTACTACATATGTTAAACGATTATAAAAGAAAAGTAAAAATGATAATGTGTACTTAAAAATAAACTACAAAATTTTGAGAGTAAACTATATTAATATAAATAAAGTGCTTTTACATTACTTAGCTAAAGTTATATATATATATATAACTAAAACCAATATTCTTTAGATATCAGTTTTTCTCTTACATCATATATGAATTAAAATTATCTTTAGAAAAAATAAAATTGTTATAGTATACTCAAGAAACACTACAGAACAACTGTATCCAATAACATATATTTAAATTAAGTTATATATCGGTAATTTTTTTACTTAATTTAAATATAAAAAGTATGAAAAATATTTATATTTTTTCAATAGTAAACGATCATGCACTGTAAATTTTATAACATAACATTGTCATGAATTATGTCTAAAATAATTTGTAATCATTAAAAGTATATCTAACATAATTTCTCATTAAATGAGAGTTAAAAAATGACAGTGCAGTGTTTAAGATGGAACCACTACAAAAACTGTTTTGTTGAAATATATATCCGAATTCATAATTATTGGGTTTGATAAGATGTTTCTCAATAAACCATTACTTAACTCATGACAAATCTTTTGTAGTTCTTTTATAAATAATCCTAATATGAATAATTACTGAAAGAAAATTATATAGAGATGATACAAATTTAATAAATTTATAATAAAATTTAATAAATAAGATGAAAAGATTATTACAACAGAAAATATTACTATCATTATTTTACTGTTTTCTTATTTCTAAGCTTATATCATAATTCAAAATGTTATACACTACCTCACTAACAGACACGGTTAAGATTAAATTACAACTATACTTTTTTAATTGATTATTTCATGTATTTTCTTCTTATTTTACATTTAACATCATAACTATTTCTTCAGTTTTATAATTATAACAATCAATAAAATAATATTTGTATGACTATTTTTTACATAACGTTTTATTATCTTACTTTTAATTAATATTATTTTATTACATGGGTAACCTCATGGTTTTTTCTTATGTGTGGTTATAGTTTAATCTATAAAAATCATAATTTAAATAAATATAAATAATTTTATAAAAAATAAGAAATTTTGATATTATTTTTAAATTAATGGATTATGCGATCACTTTTTATTAAAAATTACACAATCATATATTTTATTAAATAATGCAGTTATTTAAATTTGAATAAAAGTAAAATCATCTAGTTAAAAATGTTTCAAAATTATTAAATATTTATTTTTTTAACATATATAAAATAGAATAAAATTATACTGATGAATCAATGCAGTACCCTGATACCAATTCCTGCAATATATTGCTTTCTGCTCTTATAAAATGAATAAATAAAGCATAGTCACAGATCGATGCAGGTCATTAATTTATGTTGCAGTATTACTCCAACTTTAGTATTCATGAGCATTCTATACCAAATAGTTGAACAGAAGATACAAAGGCTTACTACCATTAGGCCATTAATTTACATGTTATGTTCTTGCCTTCAGAAAAAAACTAACAGACTTAACAAGTTCTGAAATTTGAAGAATTAAAATCATCAACTTAAATTATTTTTATTTTACATAACAATTTTATAAAACATCTTTTAATCCTTACAAAAAAAATAAAAGATATAAGTTGTCATTCATATTACTCCATAGTAGATAGAAATAGAATAAAGTATATCATATGTAACAATACGAAATAAACATTTAAATTTAAAATGACCATTAACCACACATACCATATTAATTTTATTATTTAGAAAAGGTAAATAGAAAAATTGAATGTGCAAATGAAAGCTGTCATGGATCAAGCCTAAAACTCTGCAAGGGGAAAAGGAAGACAAAATGGTGATGAATAGATGGTGTCAAGATAACCCTTTTTGACTTTGTCCCATTCAAACAGCATTCATCAGAATACTAGTTGTTATATATATGAACCACCGTTGAACTATTTTAACCAGTACATATATATATATATATACACAGCATACAGTATATACAAGATATAAACCATACATACAAGATATTGGGTTTAAGGTCTTCTTATAAGACAGTCATGAATCGATTATCATTTCAGTAAAATCAACCCAGGCTAAAACTAAAATGGTACACACAAGAAAACACAATCGACATTAATCAATCCTTTGCTAAAGGAACTGCAACCTCGCACATATTATCCAGGGATCTATTTGCCGTTCATAAGGAATTGATGATGCATCTTTGTCTGACTCAAAAACAATTAAAAACACTAGAGTTCCACCAAAGTATGGATGGACATCAAACAAAGTAGAGTTTATTTATAAAGGCAATCCGCACCAGCATTTAGAATAGCTGTTGCATATACTCAAACTATCATCATTTCCACTTCTTGAACATCCCCTTGCCGAACTTTCCGTGCTTAAATTTTCCATGCTTGCCAAATTTCCCATGTTTGAACTTGCCATGGTTTTTGAATTTGCCGTGCGGCATGTGTCCATACCCACCATGTCCACCATATCCATGGTGACCGTGGGAAAGATGATGAGCCCCATAGGCAGCTGCTGCTGCCGCAGCACCACCTGCAAGCAATGCTCCTGTCCCCACACCGCTGTGTCCAGACCCATGAGATCCTAATGACAAAGCATGAAAGTTAGCTTCCTTCAAGTATATTATTAAAAATTCCAACAGCTGGGAAAAAACTTTTAAATAGGCAATCCATTAGTCAACTGAGTTTAAATATAGACAACTAATTCCAAATATAGCAGAGGAGAGTCACGATACATATTGAAATTTTGTAAACATAATTGTAGACAATATATATTAATCAACAATTGAGAGCAACAATGTGACCATAAAGCATTAACAACCCATTAACATGGGTCAGAGTTAACACAGACTCATCCATGAATTGTTTATCAGGAAAACAATTTTATGTTATATGAAACTTTTAATTTAAAAGACACCAGTATGCCAATAAAATCATTTTAAATCACGAGCTCGGTGTAACTTCAAGAGTTATACAATTGAATTGCAACTCATTTGTCAGATTAAAAGATTTGATACAGATATATAAAAAAGAAGAAATAATACCATGAGGAGCAGGATAACCATGTGGAGCAGATGGAGCAGGATAGCCATGTGGAGGGTAACCAGCAGGAGGGTAACCCCCGGCAGGAGGATAACCTGCAGGAGGGTAACCTGCAGGGGGATAACCAGCTGGAGGATAACCACCTTGTTGTGGAGGGTAGCCATGACCAGATGGGTACCCTTGAGGAGGAGGATACGCCCCTGGAGGAGGGTAGGCCCCAGAAGAATACCCATGGGCAGAGTGGGCTACCCCATAAGCCAGATTTGAGAACAGTCCTTTATCTTCTTCATCATGCTTGTCCTTACCACCTCCCATCTTTCAAAGGTAAAAGCTGATGATTCACAATCAAGAATCTGTAAATTAAAAGAGTATGGCATTAATCACATATATGTAAAGAAAACAAAAACCACACAAGACACACACTGCTTTACAAATTAAAAAAAGTCATTCTCCAATTCAACACAAACATTAAACAATCCCATACAGATCTTGCAGTCCAAAACCGAATTTTCACAATCTTCATCGGTTAAGCCATTGTGAACACAATAACATCAAAAGGATATTTAGGAGAAACCCTTATCAGATAACATTAGTCTATAGGCTGAATTATCAACCATAACACAAAAACATTGAACCAGCAGTCCTGCATACATCATGAATTAAAAGAAATATAGCATCGCATATATAAAGAAAAAGGGGAGAATTGCATGCAAATGAAGAAGGTAAAAAGACACCATTGAATGAAAATTGGTATTTAAGGGCTCCAAATATTTGGAAAAATATAAAGAAAAAGAAAGAACTCACAGATTCAGATTTTGCAGAAAGGCGAGGAAGAAATTGAAAAAATTGAAAAGAAAGAAAGTAGGAGAGAATTTGGTATTTATAATAATAAGTATTATTGGAAATATGAAGGGGAAAATGTGTTTATATATATGGTCAAAAGGATAGTTGCTGAAAGGAGTTAGCATAACGCGTCACGAACGCGCATAAGCAATCAAGTCCAGGTGGAGATACACATGGAATTTAATATTTTTTTACACTAATTTAATATTATCTTTCAATTTTTTCTATAATTATAAAAAAATTTATATTCTATTTTTATAATTTATATATATATATATATATAAAGAGAATTTTTGTAGTGTTATTTTTTTCACTTTTACCTTTTAAGTTATAGTTTTATTTAAATTCAACTAATTTTTAAAATTAAATAAATAAAGATCATTTACTAAATAAATAAAATTATCATAATTAAATTATAAAAAAAATTAAATTTATTTTATAATTATAATTTTATTAATTTTTGTTATAGGAAAAGTGAAAACATGCACGTGTTTTACTAATAATTATTAAATAAATGTGAAGTCTGTTAAAAATATTTTTTTTTCTAAAGATTTTTGTACTAAGAACCACTGGTCGGCCGTTTGAAATAGAACTGGACGGTCCACTGGTCAAGACAAACCAGTCTATTGAAGACATCTAAATGGAAGCGGTCAGCTATTCTTACAAGACGGCCGACCAGATTAAATGAAAGGAATCGGACGGTCTGCATGATTAGGGTAAGGCCAAGATAATTAGGATAATTACATGCTTAAAGTGATTGGGCTGTAATTGGGCCTTGATTAAGATTGCCTTAATACTAGGCCCATATCCAACACTATAAATACATGTCAGAGGTACCGGGTAAGTGGGTTCATTTATTACGCATTTACTTTCGAATTCAGACATCCGGTCGGATAACCTAACCAACTTAAGTATCGGAGTACCTTTGGCAGGTACCCTCCGGACGAAGGAGAAGGGAGAAAGTAACTGTTGGAGGATAGATTTCGGGATTAGCGGACGGTCTAAGAAAAAGAAATTGTATAGGTTTGGTGACTCGGCTTCACACAGGAACAATTTTCCTTTTCTTCATCCCTTCCATGCTTTTGGTAAGGAAATTATGTATGAATTATGGCAAAAGTATAAAGTTGTCCATTTATGTACAAGAAAAAAAAAACAAAATTGGGGAATATAATAAATTATTAGTTTACAATACATAAAAATATCAAATTTTAAACTTTTAATTTTGTGGTGGAAGTGTGTGTAAGTTTTATACAAGAAAAAACAGATATATGAAATTTTAAAAAATTTAAAGTTATATTATAATTAGATCTTAGCTTGATATTAATTATTTAGGAACTTTCAATTGAATTCCTAATTACTTTTATTAACTTATTAAGTTTGAACTACTAAATTTTCAGTTATGTTATTTAAGTGATTGTTATTTTCATAGTCATAATATATTATTTTATAATTCTATAATTTTATAATTTTGTAATTTAATAATCTTATAATTTTATAATTTTACTGGACAAAAGTCAAATATATATAGTTTTATTTTTGAAAAGGAAATTAATTTGACTTATATAAAAATATAAAAGCATCTGCCCTAAAGAATATAACAAGAATATCTTATTAACTACAATGAATATGTCTATGTCTCCCACTTATTCTAAAATAGAGGCTGAAAAAAGTTTTTGTTTTTTATTATTTATTTTAAAGGATCTAATCAACCCACCTGGCTAGTCTATTGAGGTGGGAGATTCTAATTTCACCACCACCGTTCTAAAGGAAATAAAAAATTCTAATAACCTTTTTTATATTCACCAAATTTGGTTGATTTAGCGTATCCAATTCCCTTCTAAAAAACAAAACAAAGAATCTGATTCCTTTATATTTATTCGAGAGGCTCATAGTATTTAGAGAAGGGAATTTTAGAAGGATAACTCATTTTCTTAAAAAGTTTATAATATTATGAGAAATATATTATTTGATTAAAAATTTGAATTATAAAAATAGTTAAACTTTAAAAGAGTTTATAATTTTAAATTTCGTAAAGAAAAAGTCATTACATTGTTATTTATTTTGACTAAAATGAAGATATTATTGGAATGGTTATGTTTGCCGTTTAATATTATTTAAGATTTTCTCAGATTAATGTTTAAAATTTATTTTTTTTATAAATGAAAATCATATTCTTTTATTACTATTTATTGTTGGGTTATAATGACTTGTTTATCCTCGGCATCAATATTTTTATTTTTCAATAATTTGTTATGATTTTTTTAATATTAACTAGGAAAACTTCAGTCAACATTAATACTTGTCTGTGTTAATTTGGAAAAAAAATTGGTTGTCAGGAATTGTTTTTTTTTTTTATAGACCATCATTGATCATGAAAAAAATTTCGAATATCAATTAAAAAAAGACATTAATAACTAAAAACATCACCTTATTAATATTTTAAATTATTAACAAGTATTTAATATTTAAATGTTTTTTAGTAATTAAAAAACTGTGAACAAAGGAAAAATAAAACTCAGTAAGTATAAAGTGGCATCTAAACAAAACTTTTGAAAGATAATATCCTTTTAAATTGAGTATATTTGAATGTCTCAAAAAGGTTAAGTTCTATTATTATGTAATAATGTTATTACAATATATAAAGTGCTGAGTAGTTTTTTTGTTTTTAGTTTTTACTTAGCCATCTCATTGGCAAGTATACCATTTTTTCCTTTTGTTAACTCTGGAGAGGCAAATAGGATTTAAAGTGAGAAACAAGTGATTTTTGTTTCTTTTTATTATCAATCATATATTTTAGTTTTTGAAGTTTTCAATAATAAGATCTTTATATTTTCCAAATCAATAATACTTCAACGACAATTAATAGAAAGTAAAAGGGAAATAATTTAATGAAATACTAGTACAAAAGGGATTTTTAAGGTACAAGTACTTAATTTAAGCAAATAAAATAACTGGCACCAAAATCAGCCACGTAATATAGGGATAAAACCCAATTAGAAAATAACAAATTAAAAATGTCAGTAATTATTAATTTTTGAATATATCAAACCAACTATTAGAGAAAATAAAATTCTCTACTTAAGTTCAACTATACATACATTAAAAGGATGAAACTAGTAACATATAAGACAAGACAAAAGCAGAGTTTTATAATCTTAAACTAAGCAAGTATTCTTCTGCCAGTAGAAACTACAGCATATTTAATGCTAAACACCAAACAGGTAAATGATGAAGCATAGGATCATCCAGTATAAAGCTCAAAGCAGGGATCAGCAAAACCTCAAAGTAGCTTCAAGCTCCTTTTCATCAGCACAGTTGTACCCCAGCAAATAAGCTCGTGCTGTCAAAATAGAAATATGTGTCAGAATAATGAAAATACATTCGATGCGCAAGGGATGGATTTTAACAACTCCAGATAAAAGGATCGTAGCCAAAGAGATAAGTTTACCAAAACGGCCAGATCCCATAAATGGTTCTGCCTCATCAGTTCCACCACCTTGCTGCTGCTCCTGAAATTTCAAAAGAATAAGAAACATTAGGAGGTTTCACAAAAGTAACCATTACCTTATTTTTTTATAAATAGCCTAACTTTGTTTAGGGTATAAATTTATTATATATACTGACACCTTTAAAAAAATCAATTTTCATGGATATGTATTGCAGTAAACAATATAGAATATCATGATAAAGAACATTCACACTTACAGCATCAGGCTCCATTTCGGAAGGTGACAACAATCTATCAAAACAGTGACCTGATATTGTACATACCAAAAGCTCATTTGTGGGATCCATAATTACTTCTCTACATGTATCGTCACAAACTACATAAGAAAATATGCGCAAAATATAAGTTCCACTCAGCCAAAGGATTTAAAGTTTAATGTAAAAAAGTTAATTAAAACACGTAGAAGCATTGGCATAGATAATGCTCCCACCATGAACTTGTCCAGTCTTCTCACAAATAAATACATCTCCAATTTGGTAGTAAGAGCAATTTTCCCCAGAACAAGTATGATCAGCCACCACTACATCACTTAGGCCTCTGCTGCTTTTCCATGATGCCACTTGATCAGCTAATGTTTTGTCAAGAATTATCCTATCGTCCTTCAACTTCAGATGAAGAAAAAAGGGGGGGCAAATAACAAACAGTTAAGAAGCATCTATTATATAGATGTATGAGTAGATGGATGAAATCATAATATAAAAGATGCAAATTTAATTTCCAAAACAACATTAACATAATATTATAAAATCTCAATCAAGATAGACATTGGGAACAAAAACAAATAATCATTGCTATATAAACTTCAACTCTGTGCTATATAGAAAGGAGAGACACTTGTGGATCATGAAAATTTGTAGAAGGACTGGAACTATTAATCTAGGTTTTCTTTAGATGGCTGAAAGGATCTCAATGTATCAGTATAAAGTTCCACATTATAACAGTTACCATCATTACCTGTGAAGGAAGAGGAGCTTGACTTCGCTTAGCTGCTTGCATTTGAATGTAGTACTCCTTAAACTCATTTTGGCAGTTCCTAACAAGTTCAACCATGTCCTCTCCATCACGCTGCATAATAATAACAAAAGTTGTGAGAGAGATCACATCAATTCACGAAATACAGTTAATTAACTCCATCCATGTTTCAGAGAGTAAAGATTAAAATACATCCGTCAACGCGGGTTAAGTATATTTCAATTTATGCAATCAAAAACCACCAACTGGTGCAATAATGAAATACTACTAAAAATAACAGAAATATAAGTTGTGCAAACACCTGAATGTATAACTTCTTCCATGGGCATTCCCTTAACTTCCGGGTAGGGGGGAGAAGACCCCATCGCATACAGTACCTGAAATTATTTTACCATGACGATAGCGATAAATATGTATTTTAATAATACATATAGGTAAAAAAGGAAACATAAATAACAATAACTTAAAAAGAGGAGAACCAACTCCTCAGAGCCAAGCTGATAAAATAGGGGCAGCCACCACTTCAAACAGGGGAGTTCCGTCTCTCATACCCAGCAGATATGGGACTGGCACTCCTGAGTCAAGTAGAACATCAAGACTAGCTAATTGACAGTGATCAACTCCCAAATCGAAAAAACGATGCAAAATCCAAACCAGTCCACACAACCTAATTCTAAGCTAAATCTCTAACAGATATCATATCTTAACAACACTTTGAAAAGATGCAACTTAGAGTAGGAAACGATATGTACTTACAGACGACGCCACAATGACTCATCTGATGCGGCACAGTTTAGAAACCTACAGACTAAGGAACAAGAAACAAGATCCTGCACCCATAGAGAAAAAAAAAGTTAGCTAATTCATATACCAAGACAGACAAGAAAATAAAATCCATCCACATTGAGTGCCACAATTAAAGGGAGTTCTCTATTAAAAATAACTTAAAAAAAAAAAAAGTACATTTCTATACACACAAAGAAAGAAAAACTACTTATGTGGTACCTCAGAAGACAGAAATTTAAGGATATGATGGAAAAGCTCGGGTGGAACTTTGCTGAAACAACCAGTGTCAATCCTTCTCGGCAACACCGTATTGTTTACAACAATGCTCTTCCGTGTGCGAGATGAATCAGAAATTTCTTTTCCTTTAGTACTCTCATCCTCCGTTACGCGCTTTCTCTTTGCTTTTGGTTCCTCCCCAGTTTCCTCTTCCTGCAACAACAGGCACTCAAATTAAACCCACCAGGCCAAAATTTCCTATAGAGCCACCACAAAACAAACATTCTCTCTGCGAATCCCCAAATCAAAACCCTAATCTATCGTCTAATACACGAAATAAAATTTAAAACCATAAACATCCGCAATACCTTGTCAGATGCCTCCGAGAGAACCTCTGATTCCAGAAATTGGGCCAGAGTCTCGTCCTCGTCCTCCGAGAAGGTCATGGTGTCAAGGAACCCTTAGAAGGTGTAGAAAGAAGATTTGTAAGAGATCAAAGGGAAAGTGAAATTGAAGAAAGACCGCCCAGTCAGAAAACCAAAAGAGAACTCCGGTGGCCGGAATTCAAGGGACGGTTGCGGGAATCAGAACGAAGGGGTAAAAGAGAAAAGAAGATTGATGAGATAGTGCAAAGCAGAATGGACGGTTGGATTTTCTCGAATTGACCCGACCCGATCTATTAGCATATGGGTTCTGTCCGAACATCAGTTATGGTCTTTAGATCAGATCTTTTCCTGAGTAAATATCTTTGGAACTCACAAAGGTGTTCATCATTTATTTATATACAGTAAAATTTAATATATTTTATATTTGTCATTTATTTTTTAAATATCATATCATTGCCTTAATTTTGCACCTTTTTTTTATCAATATATTTACATTATGAATTTATTCTAAATTAGTTTAGGTTAGAATATGTGAATATTAAAAAAGAAAAATGACATTGTGAATTTATTCATGTAATTAATCATTTTGTTCAATCATTCACATAATTAATTGTCTCTAGTAACAATTTTGTATCAATTTAATGGTATCTAAATATAACTATGAAATTTGTAGTTATGTATTTAATGACATTAATTTTATTGTTTCTTAATTAAACTAGGAGCTGTATTTTAAGTTTTTAACAAGTTTTATATTTATAAATTAAAAGAAACCTCTACTGGTTAATATAAATAAAATTCATTAAAAGAAAAATAAATTATGTTTCTCCAATTTCAATAAATTAAGTGGTGGTTGATCACCTGTTTCTTTCTCATCCTTTTATGCTGATTGAGTTCAAATTCACCAGCACTGTACATCTTAAGCCTTTCTTTTTTCTTTTTTTTAACAAATCAATAAAGCAATCACAAACTACCTATTTCATTAATAATTTGTTATAACCATGAGTTAAAAAATAATTTTTTTATATTATTTTTTTAAAATATTTTCGAAATATAATACGTACTAGTTTTAGTATTTTAAAATATATTAAAAAGTTAAAAATTATAATATTTTAAAAATACAATAGAGATTAAAAAAATTGAACTTCAAAAAATCTTACTAATTTTTAGTGCAGTTGAAAATTTTATCAACGCATTTAAATATGCATGGTTTTTGAGATATATGTATACAGAATTTTGAGAAGACAATTGCTTATAGTTCAGTCTGATAAATTAAAATATTAAATAAATCAACTAAAATTGAATTAAAAAAAACACAAATATCTATTTTTTAAAATACTAAAACATATATCAGAAAATGATATTAATATAATAAAAATATATATCTGTGTTTAGTTTAATAAAATCTTAAAATTATTGTTAATCAAATATTGTAATTTTGTTTTTTATTAAACTAACATAAACAAATGGCTTTGGCCAATACATATTTTAATTTAAGTAATATAATATATATATATATATATATATATATATATATATATATATATATATATATATATAGAGAGAGAGAGAGAGAGAGAGAGAGAGAGAGACTTCTATTTATATGAGATATATAACTTTAGACCTAATCTAACTTGCGCATCTTGAGAAATGTTCTTGTGACATGATTGGTCTGTTTAGTTAAAGAAAGAGTGAGGATTGTGTGATGCAATTTCTTAGGGTGTCATAACGAGCAATACATTAATGTTAAACCCTATTAGATCTCATTTCCTCTGTTAGCAAGATCTTTTCCTATGCAGTCAGGTAAATCTTCCCTAAGCTCTTGCAGTATATGCAGAGAGAAAGACTGAATTATCTTTATACTCACTCTATATTATTTTTAGAACTAATACTTTCCTTTGTTTTTTCTTCATGTTCTGTGTGAGAATACAATACCATGTATAGTTATGCAGAAGTTTTCGTTGTTCTTCCAGCAGTTCATATCATCAAAGCTGAGTTTCTCCAGAAACTCTAACGATATATAAAATTACTGAATTGATTTTCCCGAGCTGCAAGCAACTTCAAATTCTTGAAAATGACTTGCCATACTGTTTTCTCCATTGTATAAAGGATTGTGCTACCTTTCCCGATTTGTTAGTCATCAAACTGAATTAATCAATAGCTTCCGTGTAATTATCATCAAATCAAATTATCATTTATCTGACCAGTTTAATCACAATATACTGGATTTTGTTACATAGTATATGGTAAGAAAACAAAGATGCTAACAAACAATGGAAGAAAAAAACTGATGTATATGCCACATGACACACAACCATAGAAAAAGAAAAAGAAAACTGATATCTATACCTATTAAAAAATACAACCACTGAACTTCTTCAACATCTTTAATTACTGTTCATGCGTCGTATCCGTTGTTCATACACTGAATTGCTAAGTTATGGTCGGAAGATTTGAAGAAAGAAATCAAGCACTGCCAAACTGTAAATAGAGAAGCTATAACATTCTTTTTCATTCATCGATGAGCATAATACATGAATTCTTTATCTGCCATAATAACAAATAGAAAGAGCAAATTAATATAGTTTTTTCCGTTCCTTGAACAAAAGAACAAGTATATCATGTCAGTCATGAATGTGCCAAAAGAGCATAGTGAGCTGACTCAAATTATTTCAAAGGACACCAACACAATAACCAACTTTTCTCAACAGTTTGCCACTGAAACTCAATCATCACATTATCATGCAAAATAGCAGATTGAGCAAACACAAAATTTCAACTTTTTCAAAAACCTAAATTGGGTTCTCAAAATAAGGACAGGCGTGTGGAGGACCTACTTCTTAGAAGGTTTCCCTTTCTTTTGAGAACCTTTCCCCTTTGTACTATCCATTGAAGAATCCATGTTACTGTCCTTCACATTAATGACACCCTGGCTGAATTCCGAAGACAGGATCTTAGCAATCTCAGGAAAGCCAACACTGTTTCTTCCACGCAACAACGATTGCAAATTCTGCTCCCAAATCTTGTCCTTCTTAATACCAGGACTCTGCACACCAAACATAATGCCTTAAATTTAAGGTAACATAACCAACCAGCAATCAAAGTTATATAATCAAGTGTTGAATAAAATTGGGGAAAAATAAGTGAGTGAGGGGAGTGAACCCGGAAATTGTAGAGTTTGATGAACTTGGAGATAATGAGGGCAATTTCGGAACGAGAGTGGCGAGGGATACCGAGAAAGTTGCAGAGTTCACTTGAAGATTTGCGGATCTTGGTGTTGCCGGTGCCTGTGATTTCTGCCACCGCTTTCGCCACCGTGGACATGCTCCTTCGACCCAAGGATACCATTTTCTCGACCTGTTGCGGCTGCGACCACTCTGCCTTCGGAGTTCAAACCACAGTTCTACAAAAATATGTTTTTCTTCACTTAACATTTTATTAAAATTTATAATTATTTCTTTTTCAAATTTTTGCATTAATTAAGTTATTAAACTTTATGACTCTGTAAATTTTTTAATTATTTAATATTGAAACACATCATTTAAGTTATTTCCACTTTTCGACACATTTTTTTAATGTTTTTTTCAAAATATAGGTTCAAGTACTGTAATAGTCAAAAAAATATATATTTATACAGTTTTAAAAATAAAGAATTATATTAGTCAAAAAATTTTAAAATAAAATTAATTTCAATTTTTACTAAAAAATTAATATATATATATATATATATATATATATATATATATATATAATCTTTTCAAAAAATAATACGAATATTATTTATAGTAAATGTGTATGGTTTTTTTTTCTTTCAATTATCTTTTACATTAAAAAAAATTATTTTAGGAGATAAGTAGGGGTGGACAAATCGAATACTCACTGCTAAAAGCTGAATTGAACTGTAACAGTTCAGACAAACTGGACTGTAAAACAGTTTAGACAAACTGTGTTTTATCAAACTGAACTGAACTATACTAAATTGTATTAAATTACAGTATGAACTGAACTAAACTATTAACTGAATTGTAAAGTACATTAACTGAATTATTAACTAAATTGTAAACTACACTAACTGAAGTGAACTATTAACTTAATTGTAAATTACACTAACTGAACTATTAACTAAATTGTAAACTATACTAATTTTAACTAAACTACAATATAAACTGAATTAAACTACTAACTATACAAATTTTAAACTGAATTGTACTAATTTTTAAACTAAATAGTATACAATACATGTTCTTTTTAATTGAAATTTATTTTAATATTTATTTTATTTTATTCATAAGTGTCTAATAAATTGATTTTTAATTATTTAATATTATTATTTTCTATTTTATTTATATTTCTTTTATTATTAAAAATTATTTTATTTTATATATATATATATATATATATATATATATATATATAACTTAAAAATATAAAAATATAAATTATATTTTTTATTTTTATTGATAAAAAATATAAATTTTGTGATAAAAAAATTGTCTTAAAAAATTAATTATTATTGTTTTATGTGAACAATTTTTTTTTATTGATATTTTATTATTAAATAAAGTTTTCTTCACTGAATCAGTTTAACTGGAGAGAAGATGTAAGAGTAGATACAATTCTCACAATTAACTGAACTGTAACTGTTATAAGTTCAGTTTTTTAAAACTGAACCATAAAATAATATACTTAGTATAATATAGTATAGTTAACTACAGTACAATACAGTTATTTTTGCTCAGTCCTAGAGATGAGATAGATTGTTATCATGTTTAAGAAACAATTACTCTTTTTCTAATGATTTTTTTTCATGTATTTATTTGTTTTTTCTTCAATAATTAGAATATGAAAATAATTAGAAAATATATTTTGAATAACTTTTATAGAGTTAGTTTTTTAAGAAAATTTATTCTTGTTATTAATAAAAATAGACATAAAGTGATTTTTTTTTTTTTTGTGGTTTGTTTTCAAATTGATTAATCTTTTGTATGGTATGGTCTTAGACAAAAATAAGGAAGATAAAAAGGTTTTCATCATCTTTTCTTATACCATATTGTCAAACACATAAGTGTCATGATTTAGGAAAATGAAGAATTTGTTTTATTCATTCTCAGATTTCGTATAAGTAAAACTAAAACAACCTTAATAGAAAAGTGTTAGTATAATACAAAACTTATTATTGTAATTTCAATTGGCATCTATTTTATATGGATATAGTAGATATTCATGTTATTAAACACAAAAAAAAAAAAAAGGTTCGTTTCCAACAATGGAAACTTGAAGTTTGGGTAAATATCATGACTGTGTAAAAACCAATGTATAAAAGTATGAAAATGTCATAACTTTGTTTGGACTTTAGGATGAATGAGTGAAAATATATGGATTTAGAAGAAAAGAAACTAGAATATGAGATACTTTAGATAAAGGGTAAGAGAGTTGAAAGTGAAAAGAAATGAAAATAAAATTTATTGATGATTTAATGAATGTTGTGACATCCCAAATATATAGCAGTATATATTTATAAAGACATCATCAATCATAATAATAGAAAGCAGTTAAGATAGTAGTTTAAGGTGTTTAGGGAATTGATAATGACATATTTTGCTATGATTTCAGTAGTGAATTGAGAGAAAATGTCAACTCTTTCTTAGCTTTATANCTTCTTTATGCCTCAATTTGTTAAGTTTCTAAGTAGCTACATCTTTAGTTGAATTCATTTAAATTGCTTCACTAATCCCCACTTTTTGGTTGTTAGATCATATACATGAAGTTTGTTGGCCAAACCGACGAATGGAAGAACCACAGAAGTAAGAATGAATGTAAAAGAGGAAATATTGAGCAAAGATTGATGCTGCCGTTGGGGTGCAGCTGGGGTGCAGCTGAGCCCCATTCTCCTCTGGAATGCTGTAGCTGGGGTGCAGCTGAGCGCCCTACTCCCTGGAAGGTTGTCGCTGAGGTGCAGCTGGGGTGCAGCTGGGGTGCAGCTGAGCGGTGACAATGCTGATGTGGAAAAATTAGGTCTTTTTAGGCCTAAAACGCGAGGGGTTTGGCATCTTTTTGCACCCAGACTCATTTTCTCTCGTTTTGGAGCTCTTGGAGGCAGCTTGGAGCTGTGGGAACACTCATTCTTCTTCCTTGGGTTCTCTTCTTTCTTCCATTTCCACCATGGTTGTAAGCTTGAGCTCTCCATTCATGGAGAGCTAGTTCCATTATTGTTGGGGGATTGATGTAACCATTAAACTCTTATGTAAAGCATTTTGTTTTGAATGAATATATACCTCTTTCATTGATTGTTAGTGTTTAATTCCTTCTCTTAATGCTTGTTGTGAAGTTGCTACCCATAACATGATTTAGGGTTTCTTGATATTGGGAAATATTGGGTAAANCTTGACTTGGGTTAAACACCTAAAGGAAATAGTATCTAGGGATAGAACTAGGACCTTTGGATGTCTTAAAATCTCATTTCTTAATGCGGAAATAATCATTAGGTTTTCCAAGGGATTGGAGTCTAATGAGGAAGTCTAGGCTCTTTCTACCAAGGGATTGGGGTTTGAGTAAATTAGTAGATTGACATTGACATTGTAATGAAGAGGAAGTGATTTTCTATGCATAAGAGTGAAGTAGGTGAAATCATACCCCCAATAATATCATTACATATCATCTCTAATCTTACCATTTCCAAGTGTTTGAGTACCTAAGATCACTTTTATCATTTATGTTTCATATTTACTTTAATTGCACCAAAACCCAAATTATGAAAGCATTCTTTAGTCTAGGTTAGTTAGAAATTATACGATTGTCTAGTGCAACGAGTCTCTTGGGAAACGATATATGGTCTTACCGGTTTATTACTTTAGACGATTTGGTGCACTTGCCAAAGAGTTTACAGGAATTACAATCATCCATAGAATAATGTGTAATTGAAAACTAGAGTACTAGAGTTTCTCCTAGAAATTACAGAGAATTTAAAACTTTAAATGCACTAAAGTTCTTCAAAATAAGATGAGTTCAGGGAAAATAAAAGCTAGCAAATCTAAGTTGCAGCACTGCCGTAAGAGCTATTGCCAAAGTATCCTTCTCGCCATATGCTCCCATCCAAGTGGATGATCATCGCAAAAGGAAACACATACAACATAGCACAAACACAAGCAAGCAAGGGTGAGCTAATTATATAAAAAGCATGCATCATGTCAAACATAGAATATACAAGAGTTAATTTAAGTCAAACAAGATAAAACATCCATCCTAACATGTTGAATAATAGACTTGACTCGTCCGGACTTTCGAAATGAGAGTCGAGCTACGACGGGTCATGCACCCGTGGTGACTTATGAAACTTGGGTTCCCCACCCTGCCACACTCACGAGGTTAGCCTGTTCTGCGCCTTGGAGCATACTGGAAGCCTCCAAGACTAAGACCTCCCGCTACTCCTCACCACATGGTTCAATCCTCTGTACGTGAGAAGAAAGGTCATTAGAGCGTCAGGAAGACCCCCAAGACTGAGCTCCTACTTTCATTCTAAAACACTAAGAATCTCACCGAGAGATTTTACATAGATGGAACTTGGATTTCAACTTGAATTACATTTCATTACTTAGTAACTACATACTTTTGATACCATCATAACCATTTATAATGTTATGCAATAAACTTTAAGTCATGCTTCATGAGATTTCAACAACATCGCACTCACATAACCAAACGGAAACTCGGATGTACTAAACATTCTTAATACAATAATAAAACAATTATTAAAATAGTGATAAGTCAACCACAACCTCCAAAAATAATAAACCAAAATAAGATGTAAGAGGTATATATACTACATACAACCCCTTTCTAATAACTAACACCAAAAACTACTAAGATAAATAAATAATATATATATAATCTAAGTGGACCCCTCCTCCTTTTTTTTCCAACCACTTTTACGTACATCGCCAACCATTACTCTTACTTTTCTTTTAATTTCTTTTACCGACTCATGTGCCCCACGACTCCATTAATTTCTCCACTTCACTAACCAACACTTTATTCATGCAATCTTCCCCACAAAGCTAGGAAACCTCTCTCCCATTTTTCTCTTACTACACCATTTAAATAAGCATTTCTCTCACTCTTTCCCCATTCAGGTGGGTCCCACGGTTCTACAAACTGTTTGCCACATAATCCAATCACTTCACCTTCTCACATCTTCCCACACTAACATCTTTCATGCATCCACTTATCTTCTATGCAAACTTTAAAAGCAACCCTTCTTCCTCCTTAAACTCTCCAACCTCCATTTTTCCTTATATTTTCCATGCATTCCAAAAAACTTTTCAGTTCAAAACTAAACTCACTATATTACAACTCCTTATGTTATCTTACAGTACCTTTGTTCTTTCTTCTTGCTAACCTAAATCCATCTTTCTCTAACCCTTACAAATCATCCCAAAGCCATGTTTCTTTAATTTATACAATACTTAATGTTCTTCATAAAAATTTCCTATATCCAAAACAACTCTCTCTCTCACTTTTTATTCTTTTATATCTACTTCTATTGTATATATTAGTAACATTCATTTTTCACTCACTCAGGATGCATCAACGTTCTCTCTCACTTAAACTCTCCAGTCAACTTCTTCACAAAACCCACACCAACATTCTCTGTATGCAAAATTTCATGCTTCCAATATTTCTTAAAGTTTATTTTACTAACAACAAGGATGGACTCCCACCACTAACATACCTATACCATTATTATAAAGAAACCCCTTCTTCTTTTCTATTTTGTTCCTGACGCACACAACAACATTCTTCCAAGTCTCTCTCCACTCAACCTATGTAACCCACTTTTCTTTTAGGAAAATGTTACTTTAACAACGCCATTTGACAACTATTTTGACAACCACAAGTGGCGTGCTGTGATTGGTTCTTTTAATTGAATTTTTTAAAATGAAAAATCCTTAAGGAAAGGGCATTCGTGGAAAAGTGTTTGCTGGAAATGAATTCTATTGGCGCCACTAATATGCTTTCTCTCCACGATAACACTTATCTCTCTCCAGGAAACCAAACTCTCCCTCCAACATTCTGAAATCTTTGCACGCCACCGAAATTGTGTTTGTTCATATTTGTCCACCATTGAAGTATTGAAGTTGCACATTGAATGCTAGCATTGTCAGCGGTTGTCGGAAGGAGAGGTTTTTTTTGGATCTTATTCCATCGTTGAAGACATTAATCGAAAGGTTTCGTTATTTTCCTCTTCTGAACGCTCTCACATCCGTCCGCCATTGAAGTGTTGGGAGGAAGTGTGGAAAGGGGGCTAGCATTGTCATCTGTTGTCGAAAGGAAGGGTTTTGTTTTGCTTAGGAGACTGTGTAATCGCTTACCAGAGAAAATATTAAGTTTTGTACCGAAAGTTGGTGGCTGCTCCTTGGGTTTTTGGGAGTTGCTCACAAGTGGGTGGTTCGTGATAAGTTGGGTAGAACTAGGTGTTGCAAGTGCTTACAAGTAGCCTATTGTTTGAACCAAGGCGAGGTGTGGGGAATTGTGAGATATGTGCCTTAGGAGACTGTGTAATCGCTTAC
>NC_028361.1:7784070-7819289 GCF_000741045.1 Vigna radiata var. radiata | reverse complement strand
TTTTGGAGTTGCTCACAAGTGGGTGGTTCGTGATAAGTTGGGTAATGCATAGTCAATGCACTGGTAAAACATGTTTGACCATACTTGGGAGCCACTCAGCCAGACACTGTTAGCAGCTCTCATGTTTTGGTACAAACCTCCATTTTCTCACTGGTAAGCGATTACAGGGCCTTTGTAATCACTTACCATAGCATCAAACCTGCCCCTATCAACCTACCAAGACCTGTACTTGCTCAAAAAGTTGTTTTTCATTATGTTAATCGATAACACTCACCATGTAAGCGATTACAATAGCACCAGGCCAGTGCCATTGCTCCAAGAACTTACATTCCAACCCACACAAACCTTTACTTCGTCTTCCCCACAAACATAGGGGTCACTTAACTTAGATAATGAATCAAAGTTAAATAACACATGGAATCAACAGTACAATAAAATATCCTTTCCAATAATAACTATCTCTGTTCACAATTATATTAAGTGGTTCAAATACAAATATACATACTTAAAAATCTACCAAATACTACACTATTACAAAAATTACATAACTCTCAACCAAGTTTTGAAGAGCCAATCTCTGTAGACGAACCCATAGCATAAAAAAGGGAACAACTTCCACGAAATACACCCCCAATGATGGCAGAGGCGAAACCTAGCTCGGAAGACCGAAACCCAACGAAATCCTTCAACCTGCCCTCACATTGCTCACCGTTTCAAAGCCTTCAGTAAATGGACACGGAAGGAAAAACTTCAAAGGAACACGAAAACATTAAATGGATGCAGAGAGAGCTTCAGAGAGAAACGAAAACCTACAATGGAGCAAAAAGAGGGAGAGTGGTTAAAGAGAGAGTGCTTCGAAGGAGAAATACTGATTCAAACCACTGAGGGTGTTTTTGGAACAACACAAAATCTCCTTTTTCAAATCATTATTTTAATAAAAAAAAATATTCAATCACCCAATAGATTGCTGACACGTGGCGTTGTCAAATTGTTGTTAAAATTTGGTTGATAACATATCGGTATCCTTTCTTTTATATGGAAATGCTTGATTTCCGTTCCTTTCCATTCACATACCCATATGCCAATTTCAATGCAATTAAAAATAATATTCTAATATACCCATAAACCACACATTCATGTATCTCTTCCAGGAATAAAACCCCTCAACCAATGTACCCCATTATTATATTTCACACATACAGTCCGCTCACACTTCCTAATTCTTATACCCCAAATTATTTAAATTTGGCAACCACATAATTTAAAGGTTAGATGCACAAATCTTTGATAAAACAGAAACGCGTTGTAGGAAAAATATCATTTCTGAAAGTAACATGCATACATATATTAAACAGATTCAACCCAAAAATAATTAATTCCCCTTACCTTTATGATCTTCACAATACAGCTCAATAGAAAAATTCCCTAACCGTACCTCCACACAGAGGCAACTCCACAATACCTATAGCCACCAAAATGGTGTAGAGTAAAACCCTTAGAACTTGAAAAGATAAGGAAAAAGAGTAAAACCCTAGGGTGCAGAGAATGGGAAAATTACCTTATCAATTGAGATATGTGAAACTAATCGGAGGGATTGAAAGCCCTCGACTCTGGGAACGTAGGAGCACCACCTATTTGACAAAGCAACGGTGAAAATTTGAGAAAGGGGTATAGAGAAAGTGAAGCAAGGTTAGAGAGAAGGTAAAGAAAATAAGAAATTTGAGTTTTAGAGAGAGAAGGGGGGTTTGACTAATGAAATCTGATTTTCTAAAAAGCTTCCTCCAAAGTCAGATTGTCTCTAGTCTTATGGGTCTGGCCTCCCATAAGGCCCAATACCTTTTAATTTTTTTTTTCCAGGCTCTTACAAATGTGATAGATAAAAATATATATATAAATGATATAATTATAACATTATAACTTTATTTTTATGACTATAATTAATTTAATATAAAATATAATTAGTTTAAATCATATTGAAATAAAATGTAAGTTATTATTTAAAAATATAATAATTAATGAAATTAAATTTAAATATATTGTGATTGTAGAAATTAAGTTAAAATAAGTGAGAGTAATTAGTTTAAATAATATAAAATTTTAACTTTAATTGACGAAAATGTTTTAAATTAAAATGTAATTAATTCAAATTAAATTGTGAGGGAATTGTTAAAAGCTTATGTTTTAATTGAAAAAAAAAACATGAATTCAAAAAGTTATAAAATATGAGTAGTTAAAATTGCTATAGGATTAAAATGCGTGATTAGTTAAATAAATTATTTTAACCATGTAATTAATTTAAAATAAAATGTTAATCCCGATCTTTCATCAAATCAAATAAATCTAAATTGAAATCATTTTCAAAGTATATGTAGCAAAGTTGAAACATTTGATGTAAGAATTTGATGATGATAGATTACATTACATATAATGTAATATCTTTTTTTTTTATATAGTTTTATAGTTTTAATATTACTATGGAAGCATCACAAATTCAATATAAAGAACAATTGATTTAAAAAAGCGCATAAATTTTTTAATATAGTTGCCCGATCATAATTATAACATCAAAAATTTATACACAAAAACTTCCTGACACTTATAGTAAAAGGGTATAACAAAAACAAATTTGATGTCTAAAATAAAACATCATCTTACCCTAAGCTTCATTACCTCACCTTCTAGCACTTCCTTAACAAAAAGATTTATTTTTTCTCACATCAAAAATATCATTATAAAAGAAATAAGAGACATCTAAATAAATACAAACAACATATAAACTAATGTACCAATAGGTTCAACATAACATTTAAAATATATCAGTTTATAAATTACACATATTAAACACTCTATATATTCATATATTTATATAACATTTGATACTAACTCGATTATTTGGATACGTGTTTTTGACATAGGACTTTGATGTAAGTGTTCACTTGTAATAATATCCATACTCTATAAAGTTTTAAACAAAGGAGTTATCACCTACCACTTATAAAGTTAATCTTCTTCGCGCCTAAGACCAAATCAATGTCCATAAAATATGACTTCCTACCACTTTCACCACATAACTCATTCTACTATAGTTAAGTGTGAATAGTTATTAGAGACAATGATATCTCTTTCGTAACCTGCCATATGTCAATGCATACATTAATATTACCATATCACATGATTTTTCCTTAACATTCTCTTAAATATCTCAATTCATTCTCTCCATTTCATTTGAATATCATTATACACATAAAACACACAAAAATGTAATTATTCATCATAACTACATAAATAACATACATGAGTTCATTTACATAAGCTCAAACCAAATAAAGAATAAAAAAACACAAATAAACATGCACTAAATTGTACAAGGAGCACTCAATGCCACTCATCGTACATTGTACAAGGAGCACTCAATGCCACTCATCGTCGCTCAGCACACTGGAGCACATGGGGCTACTGTTGTGTTGGCGCTCAGCGCCATGACACTGCCCCTTAGGCCACACCAAAAACCATAAAATTTAATAACGAGTTTTGGAAAACTAAGAACATATTCAAATGACCAATTTGGTATTCCTAACTCAATAAAAGGATTCTAAAATAGTTCTTTAATGTCAGAGTGTATACGAATTTGCTTAAATTGACAAGTACCTCAGTTTCTTAACTCAACAACGACCAAACAATTTGAAGCCAAGCAAAACAATTTCAACTCATCAGATTTCACAACAAATTCAACCACAAATTATAAACCAAACTGACATGCAATTTTATATCTTCAAAAAATCCATAAAACTAAAATTAAAGTAATGAGCTTCTCATATATAAAATCTCTATTTGTTCTTATAAACCACAAAATCATGATCAAGTGCGTCTTTAGAATCATTGACCAATAGAGAACCTAATAGAAGACTTAAATAATGCATGTGACAGAGCCAAACTCACATGCAACGGAAAAAACATGAAACCAAATAAAAGAACAAAATTTGACTTACTCTTTTACAAGGATTGATTGGACAAAATTGAAGATCTTATCACCATGATCACTTGACATTTTTTGATCTTCAAGCAGATGGTTAGAAAATCAAAACAGATGATAAATAATTCTTAAAGAATGAGTTTTTTAGATATATTATATGTTTTAAGTACTGAGACTCATTAATAGAAACTTTGTTTATAACTTTAACTATAAAATAACCAAATATCGTCTTTTAAAACATTTTACCAATTTTAAGACTTTATTTTCTAAACTCTTACACATATAACCTAAAGAAAAATAAAATTCAAAACATAATTAAACTACAATAATTAAAATAAATATAAAATAAAAATAAAACAATAATATCATTCATTTGAATTTTTTTTGAAAGTGGTCAAATATCAGGTCATTCCAATCAATGGAATTTTATCAATTCAATTCAATTTCAACATAAACACAAGGCTTAAACCCTCCATTGGTCCTAATATTTGTGTGAAAATCTCAGTTCGGTCCTCAAGTTTTGAACTGTCTCAATTGAGTCATAATTTTTGTAAAAATGCACACATTTTACCCCAATCGTTAACTGATCTCAAACGGCGTTAAGTTTAGCTGACATGGTAGCCAGAGGACATGCTGACGTGTATTATTTAATTATATGAATTATTTTTTATAATAAGTAGTGTTTCACGTGGCACAATGCCTATTATTTAGTTTATTTGAATTAGAGATTTTATTCATCTCTCTGAGAATCAGAGATTTTATACAAATTATCTCGTCGGCTCCAAAGATAAAGTCACCGAAAAACTCGTGTAACTAGTGCAATCAGTCTCACAGCCTTTTCTGCAAATGAACCAACTTGGTAACCTATAGGTTCATCACCAGTCTTTAAGCTATTTATTCCACTAATAGTAGAAAATAATTGTTGCACAGTGAGATCAATTAGCGATTGGGGTAAAATGTGTGCATTTTAACAAAAATTATGACCCAATTGAGACAGTTCAAAACTTGAGGACCGAACTGAGATTTTCACACAAATATGAGGATCAAGAAAGGATTAAGCCAACACGTCAGCATACAAGTTAAACTTAACGTCGTTTGAGATCAGTTAACGGTTGGATAAAATGTGTGCATTTTTACAAAAATTATGACTCAATTGAGACAATTCAAAACTTGAGGATCGAACTGAGATTTTCATATAAATATTAGGACCAAAGGAGGATTTAAGCCTAAAGACAAATATGAAATAAACATAAGGCTAAAAACGTCAAATTACCTTTGCATAAGAGTTTTTTTTTTCGCTTTTCTCACAAGTAAAAGAAGTCATAAATTCATCATTTTACTTTTTTTTCATCGTAGCACACACGTGTCACTATTATAAGCATATTATTATAATTTCACATTACTCTATTTTTTACCACAAATGAAACGAAAGGAAAAGAAAAAAAAAACTTAAAAATAATATTTGCGAGACAAAAGAAAAAACTCAACAAGGAAGGGAAAGGAAACTCAAAAATGAAAGGAAGGAAAGCATTTAATATTTGAATTTTATACATAACTGTACGCTGTTCTTACCCAATAAAGATCCTCTACGAGCTCTCTTTAGAATCTTACCCAATAAAATTACGCCACGTCACCACTAAATGTACGCACTCGTAGCAATCGAAAAGTTCCGTGGGATCATAGAGGAGGAGGGAACCCAAAACCTTAAACCCTCTCACTGACGCTCTAGGGTTTCGTAATTCCAGAGTAAGGTTTTTTCGCAGAGCAAATATGGCGCTAACTAGGGTTTTCGGTGCGACCGCTGGCAGGGCATTCATGGCGGCGGCGGCGAAGAGCGCGGCCAAGGTAAAAGCTTCTCCATCAGGCGGAGCAGCTGCAAAACCCGCGGGGAAGAAGACAGCCATGGTTAGAACCAACACCGGCATACAGAAGGCGGTTCCGGTCTCTTCCGAGCTCGGCAACTTCGTCGGCGCTTCTGAAGTGTCGCGAACTGTTGCGGTTAAAAAAGTGTGGGAGTACATCAAGCAGCAGAATCTTCAGGTCTTGTTTCCGTTCTCGCTCAATGCTGCTATTTCTCTCTGCGATCTTAGTTTTTCAGCTCATTTTTAAATTCTAGGAAGAGGTTGTTTTGGTGCTATTTCTCTCTGCGATCTTATAGATTGTTTTGGTGCTTATCATGTGTTAGACAATCGCTTATAGTGACTGCTATAGTGAGTTTTGTTTATTATGTTTGGTATAATAAACTTTGAATTTGTTCGTGCTTCTTAACTGAGATTACTAGCATTGGTGATTCAATGAGGCTAGAAATGGATGGCCTTTTGTCTTTTAGGGTTTAGAGTCGTGGCTCTGACGTGCTTTGTTTTGTGTAAGCCGTTTTTCTATTTATTAGAATTGAATGAGGTAGTCATTTGGTCTTAGATTTCATAAAGCCTTCGCTTTAGTTGCTTTCGAGAAAGTCTTTCATTTTAGTCCTTTTTAGCTTGATTTTTTACAGCCCGTATTGCACCAAAAGGAATTTTGCAAAAGGAAGACTTTTTGTACAAAGATGGACTAGAGTGAAAATGTTGTAAATTCAAGGAAGGACTAAAATAAGATACATATAATTGCAGGGACTAAAATAGGGGCGTAATTTTTTTTTGTTAAGAGGGGGATAGTTTATGATTATTTACCAGCTGGTTTCTGGAGTTTCTGTCTGATCCTTATCTTTGAGATAATACTTGCTAAGTTTATTTGTGGTCTGAGTTGCTAATGGTATTATTGATCTTGTTGGCTTTATCCTTCTTTTATGCTGGCATCTTTCCATCATTTTTTAATATGTATTTTTTTTTTTCTTTCTGTTATCAAATAAGTGGAAGTATTCGTGGTATTATTTATAGGGTGAGTTTGGATTTCAGTTGGGAAACCCAAACCAGCTTTCATCTTCAATTGAACAATCCTACAAACATGTATGATGATTTTCTTCACATTCGGTTAAAAGCAAAATTAATCTCCAACTCTATTTGAATCAAAAGTTACAGGGAGTTGTTTTGTTGTTAACTCCAGCTGAAGTCCAAACGCACACATAGAAGTAGGATAATATATTTTATCTTTTCAGTGTTGTCTGTCTTTACAATGCATGACAGAGCTACTCTTTTGCAGAATCCTTCAAATAAGAAGGAGGTCTTTTGTGATGCAAAGCTGAAGACTATTTTTGGTGGGAAGGATAAGGTTGGGTTCACAGAGATTGCTAGATTGCTGTCTAGTCATTTCGGGAAATCAGGCTGATATTCAGCTTTGCAGGTACACTTAATGATGGAACTTGTTCCAGTATATTAAATAGGTTATTTGGTTTTTAATTAACATGGTTTGTGACCAACTGCTAAGAAACATGGAAATTTGTGGTATCGGACTGGGGGGTTTTGAAAGTGGTGTTATTTTGTCCACTAACTGCTTTCGCGTTGTTCGGGCTTAAGTATATTTTAGATATGCATGATTTTTCCAAGTCACATGTCATTCAGCATTGTTATTTTAGAATCTTACATTCAGTTATTCGCTATCGTCATGACATTTTGGATTTGAATTAAGGATCTGTATTTTCTAAGAAATCAAAACATAAAATTTTATAAGTGACGAAGCAAGTACTTTTTGCTTCAAAGATGACGCGTGTCCAGAGTAGTGAATGCTCAACCAAACAGGCACATCATGTGACTGACCAACTATTTGCGTCACATGAATCCGAGGTGACTGATATTCACGAATTAACTTTGGATTCATTTTAATCCATACAAACTACACTGATTCAGTATTTTCCTTTTACTTTCACTATTGTGTATCATAAATTATTAAAGGAAAGGGAGCCTAATGCCAATTTCTCTGTTGTATTTGGCTATTTTATTCATTGCACATTATAGAGCTTGTGAATTAGTTTCTGTAACTTGGTATTTTTGATATTTTTTAATACGGTATTGTTACTATATACTATTTATATTAAGGACAATCAGGTCTATACATCTCTTATGCATACATACATACTAAAAATATATAATTTTTATTTTTTTAAGCATATATCAGATATAGAGATATATTGGGTGTAGATCAATATTTTTCATATATTAATAAATAAAATAATGAGTTCAACATAACATATTAGTTGCAGATAATATGACCACTTATTGTTGACTGGTGTTTATATTTATAGCGTAAATCCTAAAAAGAAGTCATTACTGTTTCTTTAAATCCTGTAAGCCAACATTATTTACTCGGTTCTCTATTAATTTCAACTTAAAATTACTATTAACAATTAGCTATCACATGTGTTCATGGGTTATTTTCAGAATTACTTATATACACATCAAGTATAAAGATCAAAACAGCTTAAGCTTAAATGAAATAATGTTAGATCACCAAATTAAGGTATACTTTACTACTATTAGATTGAATATAATGAAATTAGAAACATAAATTGAAACCTAATTAAAATTTCACATATTTTTCATTCACAGCCAATGAGCTTAAACATGTTTCAATTATAAAATTATTAGCATTTTATTCATTATCAGTATAAAATATTTTATTTATTCTTTAATCCTAAATCATTATATACAATAAGTTTCTTAAATAGTTTTCTTTAGAATCATACTAACAAATATATATTAAATGGGTATAAATTCACTTTAATTTATTATATTAATATATTAAACTCGTTGTACATGTATCGGTCAAAACACGTGATAACAAAAAAATATTATAAGTATAAAATTAGATATAAATAATTTTTATTATTTATCTAATTTAGAAAATAATTAAATTTAAAACCAGTTAAATAAGAAAATAGTTAAGTTTAAAGGAAATCATTTCAAAGGTAAAATTAAAATCACGTGGACCAAAATATGAATCGTTTTTATATGATAGTATAGATTATGAAATTAAATATAAATAATTTTATAACCTTTTGTAAAAACCTTTTATTTATTTTACAAATAATTTTATAATTAAAAAATGGTTAAATTTTAAAAAATGATTAAATTTAGAAAAATCGTAAAATTAATAATATAATTATTTTAATTTAACTATTTTTATTTAATAAATAAATTTGAAAAACATAGTAAAAAAGAAAAATCTCCATTATATATAATTATAGATATCCGTTATGTCAAAATTTCAGTTTTCAGTACTTGCTTTAGAAGTGATATGCATGAGAAAAATAAAAGACTTTCTTCATTAAAGAAGGAAATGAATAAAGGGAAGGCGAACTGTTAATCGAAAGTGATATGGAAAACACACAAGAATCACTTACTCAGTAAATACATAAACAAAAAAATACTTTAATAGACATATGGTCACAGTGAACATAACCACGACATTGGTGTTACTATTTTGGCATCCCTTACGAAGGCCTACTCTGCCTGATCTAATAATTTCTGACAGTCACAATGAACTGCTATTCATCGCCTGTAGTTCCTTCTTGACTCACGATGATCAGAATAATCGGATGAATACGAACGCTCATATCTACCTCTTTTACTTCTATGATATCCATTGGTACTAGAATCCTTCGATGAATACCGCTTTTTTCTGTTCTCTTTATCCATATCATTCTCGGGATGTTCAGAATACTTGGGCGTATACCTTGGTTTGATTCTTCTATTTTGATAATCTCTGTCCCCATCAGAATCTTCAGGTGAATAAGATTGCACATCTCTGCTCTTCTGATTTCCTTGGTAGCGATCGAAACCAAAATTTCTCTGATGCTTTTGAGAATCGGAATAGGTGGTTGTTGAATGCTTATGGCTGCTCTGTTTAAACTTCGGTTGTCTTTGAAGACTAGAATCAGATGAATAAGAAATCACATCCCTGTTCTTGTTATCAGCATGATCACACGCAGGACCAGAATCCTCATTGGAAAATGACGGTCTTTTTTTTGTATCTTTCCTCTCATGCTTTGGTACATTCTTTCTACTTTGATCATCTCTCTGACTGTCAGAATCTTCTGATGAATAAGTGTGCTTTCTTCTGTCATGTTTACTTTTTTTGGTATATTTCCACTCATGCTTTTGTGCATTCTTTCTACTTTGATCATCCGTCTGACTGTCGGAATCTTCGGATAAAAAAGGATGCTTTCTTCTGTCATGTGTACACCTACCATGCCTACGACGTTCAGAACCTTTGGACAAAAAGGAACGCTCTTGTTTAGACCTACTTTGGCAATTCTTGTAACTGTCAGAATCTTCAGACGAATGCAAACTCTTGTATCTGCTCCTTCTATGGCCTTCTTCAGAGACCGAAGTTTCAGATGAACTTGACCTTGCGTGATCTTGCTTCTTTTTCTTTACCTTAACCTTTTTTTTCTTACGTCTCCTTTCTCCATCGTCAGATGATGCTTCACTATCTGAATTTATTTGTTGCTGCTTTTTGTGCTTACTCCTTTTGGACTTCTTTGGTTTCTTAGAAAAGTTGGTTAATAACTCAGGTATATTATCCATACCAAGAAAACCTGAAAAGATAGACAATAATTATGATTTCTTATAGAGAAGGAACATCCAAGACTTAAAGGCATTCATCAAATAATTTCAAAAGTAAGTTGCTAGCAGATACCTCCATACTCATCAAATATGTCCTCGGCAACTATCTGCTGGTTGGGATCATCTGGTTTGAAACCTCCACGAGGAGGACTGATTCCTGGCCTCTGTTTGAGCTCCCATTTTAGGGGCTGCATCATTTGGCAAACATGATAAAATATTCGTCAGCATTCTATCATCTTTTAGGAGATAAAAAACAGTACACATCTTCAATCATCAGTTGGCACAACACATAAAATGCATTTCCCAATAGAAAATTGAGCGTACAATAAAGGACATTGGTGAGAGGCACTCTAAAAAGACTGCAGAAATCTCAAATTGTCCAGCTAACTTTGAGTTTTCAAATTCTTCCTGAATTCATATTCTCTGCCCTTCATCTATAAGAGGGAGATTTTTCTTCCATGTTCTAAACTAACTTTTTATGTGGATGCTTAGTTTTTATTATTTCACCACAGTATCTCACTAGAAAATTTTCATTTTCATCTTTGACAAAAGTAAAACTAGCTAACCCAAATACACCCATCAGAGATGCGACATAGTCGACAATTGGTTGCAAGTAGACTAATGTTCCTGAAGATCTTAAACTAATTAGAGACAGAGGATTGAAATAAAGATAGGCAGAAATGATAATTTTGCACATGCCATTTTCAGCATATGTGAACATCCGTTTGTAGTTAATTTCATCGTGGCACAAGTTGTATTAATTCTATGAGGATAGGATAAGTATATTGCAATTTAGTAGCCTCGTACAGCGAAATTGAACTGAATAAAAAAGTATCATTTATTAAAAGAGTGAGGAAATAAAAGAATAGAAAGAACATTTACTTCCCAAGTTCAAATTAATAAATGTCAACAAAAAAAATATTACAAAAATTTAACGAAACTATACTCCACTGACACAAGTGTAATCATTCACAGTTAAAGACTGAACTGTAAAATCTTCAAAACAATGGTTCAATTAAATTAGCAACTGACCTCAGTAGGATCTGTGTGAGCAAGGATAGCATTCAAGGGATCATCTCTTTTCAATCTGCTTTCCTCATTAGGCATTATAACATCCTTCAAGGGACATTCACGATCACCACTTTGGTGACCATAGTTCCCACATCTTAAACATTTTACATTACGAACTTCAACTGCAAAAGGTTTCACCCTAGCAGGAACTCCTGTTTCCAGTCTAAAAACCATTCAGTTACTAAAAGCACAATTAAAGAGGTTGACAAAAGTTTATGAGATCAAACAGCAGCAACTAAACGTGAAGGATACATTTCATTTCAAAATATATAACTAGAAATTTGGTTTTGTCATATTCAATAATGAAAGATAAGAAGAGTTTTACCAATCTGTCAATTACCAACAAACTGATCTAGGATGCACTTGATACACTACAGATTACGGTCACTTTCAACACATATATGGTGATTTAACATGTACCTCACATCCATGATGTAACAACTACAGATAACTTTTTTCCCGGTACCCGACAAGTAAGAAGTGCTCTGTGTGATTGTTTGAAACTGTGGTGTTAAAATCCAGAGTTGTTCTTAAAACGAGGAAGAAAGAATAGTTTCCTCTAGTGAATTTATGACTTCCAATAGGTTTAAACTTCAAACCTAAACCTTACGTTCACTAAAGGATGGTGTAAACCAACGAAAAGTGGTTTGCGCAAGGTTTCAAAACCCTATTTTCATTAGCTTGTACTGAAATAACAAAAAAGAAAAACCTTTGAAAAAACCAATAAGTCTACTCTATACTTTCAAGTTCCAACATTGGACATAATATAGAATCCATCTTGGTCTAGAGCCTAAATTGGTAAATAGTGTACTTCATGTTATCCTTATTTCAACTTTAAAATGTTTTGGAGCCCTTCCCAACAAAATAACAAGCCAGTTATCCAAGTGGTTCAATGATAAGTAATTTAAGTTTCACTCTGAGAATGGTTTGACCTATTTTAACCTATAATTGAGACAACAATAAAAACCTGATCTCCACGTGCGGCAAAAAGTACAACTTCCAAGACTAAGACTCAATTATGCTTCTGATTGACAACAGATCAAGCAATCCAACCAAATTAAAATAAGCACATCATCAGATAATTTTTTAATATCTCATAAAACCTATGATGCACCGGTACATCAATTTGTATCAAGTATTCATGTCCAACACATGTCCTTATCCGTTACTTTGAATACTTCACCTATGCTTATCAATAAAGTATCTAATCTATAAAACTGTAATACTTTTATGATGATAATAATTTATAATTTTTTATTTTGAAAATGTTTAATACATTTGATTTTAACTTATATTCACACAATAGCAATCATATATTTATCATATTTTTAAAAATTTTGAATATTTTTCAAAATGCACGGATCGTATCCTATCATTTTAAAAATAAGCGCATATCAGATACGGAGCATAAAAAAAATTCTCAACACCAAAGGTTTCAATCCTAGGAAGAGCAATGCATACGCAGGCAAGGCAAATAATACAAATGCAGAAACCACAGAAAATAACAGCAATTGACATACCTTGGTGCATTTTTAAGAACTTCGAATTCTTCTTCTGTCGGAAGAGGCCGCCCAAAAACATCCTTGGGCCTCGGTTTTTTCTTCTCTTCATTCAAATTCGTACTCTGCGGTCTGGGAGGCAAGAAACACGAGTATATTCAATCATACAATAACTTAAACCAAGTGACATATTAATTCCATTACTGTTTAACACAAAGTAAGCGACGGAGGAGGTACACTGAAGAGGAAGGTCCATCATCGTGCTGAGGTCCCTTGTCCATGTCCTCTCGTTTCTTCTCATCATTCATCTCCGCAGCTTTGGCGCTTTCGGCATTGTAACCTGGAGGACGAACGTACATGAAACTAACAGCTTGCATAAGCTCCACCTACACAAAACCCTAATTTCAATAACAAGCCACGAAGAAAATGAAACTAAGAAACACGAAGAGAGAGGATGCGATGTGAACCTTTTCCTTCTCCTTCTTGGAGATGAGAGCGGTTTGGCGAAAGAACTCCTGCTCCTGCGCGAACTGGAACCGCAAACAGAGAGTAATTAATTGGAGGACGAATTGCGGTGGAATAGAAGGAATAAAAGAAAACTTACCTCGCGAGAAACCTCTTCGGCGCGGCGTTGGCGATTGGCGTGGGTTTGTTCGGCGATCCACTTGCGGCGTTGGTTGGGATAAGAGAGAGGATGCCATGGCTTCTGGTTAAGATAGGAGTGGCTCCAGGCGGTGCCGGATTTGGTCTTGTAATCAACTTCTCCGTTCGCGATTCGCTTGCTCAGCCTTATGCCTCCTCCTTCTTCCCCCTCCATCACATAGATTCTCGATTCTTCTTCACCTCTCTCTCTCTCTAGCACTGTATGTTTGACCCTTCTTCAACTACCAACAGAATGATGAATGAAAAATACTGTAAAATCTCGTCAATTTTTTAAATTCAGATAACAAAATTAGATTTTAAATTGTTTTTTAGATAAATCAGTGGAAACATAGGTGTACAGAATAAATAATTTTTAGAATTTTAATATAGATATATTTTTTTAATTAAAGTAGATTAATTGGATTAAGCAAAATAATTATACAACTTAAAGATAAAATAATTTATATCAATCAAGATAAAGTTAATAATGAATTATGTAAAAAAGCAGTTTTCAAATCATATAGCTTCATTCTATATTATTTAAAAACGAGTATTTAATATAAAAATATTAATATTTTAATTACTTATTCTCAATTTTTAATCAGATAAAGATTTTTTGTTTTAAGAATGTTCTTTTTTTTTTCTTGAATGTATAACTGGTTAGAAAAACTGCTCCTAAAATTTATATATTGTAACTAGAACATAAAAAAAATAATAGTTAAAATTATTTATTTATAGCTTCAGGCTAATATATTTTAATATAGTTCCTCCAAATAAGTAACTATTTTATATTTTTATATTGTGTTTGAGAGAAGTTAAGTATGACTGGACTTTTTGTTGTTTGTTTACATAGCCAGATATAAATTACTTGAAACTTAAGGGGCTATTTTTTCATGTTACTTCATAATTCCAACCTACAACCCCTTAAATTTTTATATTTTGGAATGTATAATTTAAAATATATTTTTTATATTTTGGATTATAAAATATAAAATAAAAATATATTCTGAATTACATTTTATAATGAAAATTTATGTTTTAGATGTATTCTATAATTTACATTTCAAGATGCACAGTCAAGAATATAAGAATTTGTGAGGGAGGTAGAAAGAAAAGTTTAGAGGTGCATTAAAAAACTAACCACTTTGCAATGGGGTTTGGGTCCAATAGGCTAGTATAATAGTAGACGGCTATTTCTTTCTACACTTTAGCAATTTCTTTTTGCATTCATCTTGAGTATAAATTTTGTATTATGAAATGTACAATTGGAGATATATTTTTTATCCCGTATTCTAAAATATATAATTTAAAATTTAAAATTCATAATTATTCTAGAATATAAAAATATATTTGTATATGTAGTTTAGAACACAACTATATTTTTTATTTTAAAATGTATATTTCGTAATATAAAAATTGTTTTTGAGATTATAATTCGAAATACAAAATTTTATGAGATTGAAGGAAGAAGTGACTAGTTCTTTTTACAAATCTTTCCTGAAATTGAAAAGCTTAACTGTTTGAAATGATTTATGATCTTGAATTACATATATATTTTTTTTAAGGTTGATTTAGTGGTAAAAGTTGAAATGAAATTTGGAAGAAGTTATGGTTTAACTCCTCTCACTAATATTTGGAAAATAGAAGATTTGTTTGAAGGGTGAAAGAGGTGAACAAATTAACATTTGCTCATAAAAAAAAGCATATTTTGGATTCAACAATAAAATATGTCTCATAATTTTCTTCATTAATTTTTATTGGAAAAGTGAAGATCATTCATGACTAAGATTTTTGGTGTTTAATTTAGTTATATTAATTCGAGTTAAATACAACTTTGTTATTATTTTCATTTTTTTTTTATTTTAGTTTTTTTCTTTCAAGTAAAGTTGTTAAAAGAATGTAAATAATATGTGTCATGTGTCGTTTTTTTTTTTAATTTGAAAAAAGTTGTTTACATGTTAAGTTAGCATTATCTCATATGATAATATTAGTATGAGTGTCATCTGTAAATGTCTTATATTCAATTGAGTGTCAATTTTCATTAATTTTGTTCAATTGAGTTTAAATTTTCGTTAATTTTGTTTAATTCAGTTTCAATTTTGTCACTCTCTAAATTTACCAAATTTAATTTTTATAATAATTTTATATTAAATTTTTATTAAAATTAACATTTTTATTAAATATTTCTTTCATTAATTTTAAATCAATTACAACTATATTATTGGAAGGACACTAATTTAACACATAACACTATTAGTGACTTCACATGACATTAATACTGACTTGATACAGATGCTAATATTGTCACATGACAAAATGTTTATTTGACATGTGGACGAATTTATTAAATTCAGAAAAAATATATTTTATTTTAAAAAAATTTAAAAAATGAAGAAAAAAAAACACTACAAACTTACACATGACACAGTGTTTAACTTCCATTAATGATTAACCAAATTGATAAAAATTGACGAAACTTGAGACAACACAAATAAAAGAGATCAAATTGAACAAATGAAAATAGAAATTAAAATTGTATTTAAGCCTATTAATTTAGTTATTTAAGTTTTTAGTGTTCTTCATAATATATATTTGTGGTAAGATGAGATTCTAAAAACTAAGGAAAACATTTGTTCTACATTATTTAACAATAGGGCAAAAGGATTATTTACAGTGAATACTAGACTAATTCTTTACTAGTTTTATTATATCGAATAACTGAATTGGCAATTAATTAGCCAACAAAAAGGCCACTTAGATTTGTCTGTATATGATCCATTTTTGTCGAGGATGAAGAATAATGTTTCAGGGTTGTGACAGTTGAAAGTTGAAATTTAGAGGAAAACAACATAGAAACATGTAATTTGGTATTCGTCATTATATTCTTAATTAAGGTATAGCACTTTTGTGGAGCCTAATTGTCCTACGCCTCTGTTCAGTTTGCCTTAAGTGCAATTTCATTGTAATTTTTCTACAGATAAGATTCGAATTCAATGCATATAGACTTTTAACTTTATATGTGATAAGTGCATGCATATATATTTATCTTATACTGAAACACATCTTTGCTCAGACGTCAATTTCTTTAAGTTTCGGTTTTGTTTTTGAATATGTGCAATTTGCTGCAAACATAAATCGAATCACTCAATTGGCTTCTCAAAATGCAGCCCTTTTGAGGTCCCACTCACATGTAAATGTTTGAAATGAAATGAATTGTTTCTCATTGGATTGCTGCAATTTGTAAAGATTGCAGACTCTGGTGGCATCTGGTTCCTAAGCCAAATTTCGAATCTTTGTTCTTTACTTTTGACCAAGTTCTTGCTTAATACCATGATTAACTGAATGCTAGATTGTTACTTAACATCACTCGATGATACCATGATTCTTCTGTGGATGAAAGTCACATTCTTCAAATTTTGTTTATTCTTTGTAGTTGTAACTTCTTGAAACTTTCGGTTATGGCTACCAACACTTTGGATATGTGCAATGTGCTGTAAGGCTTTAAGCATAGCATCACTCACATTGACTTCTCTATCTCAGCATGAAGCCTTTCTGAGGTCCCACTCACACGCAAAATTGTTGAATTAGACGGCTTCTTACAGCAAATTGGAAAGATTGCAGAACTTTGATGGTACCTGGTACCTAAGCCAAATTTCGAATCTTATATTTCATTTTTGACCAATTCTTGTTCAGTATCATGGTTAACTGAATGCAAGTTAAAGGACATCTCTTGACGATATCATGATTCCTCCGTGAATAAGTTTCATTCCTCAATTTTGTTTATTCTTTGTAGGTAACCAGTGACAATGTAGGAAAACAAATAGCATATTCTTCCTTCATCATCTCATCTTCCAAGGAGTGCATTATGTTCAAAATAATGAGATGTTTTGAAAGTTTTTAAGTGTATTGATTTTCCATTGATACACATTCTGCATGTGGGCATGCTTTTGCAGAATAGGAAAAGCATGTAATGAGTGAGTCTTCGAAGTAACACACTAATGGAGATGAAAAGGTAAATTTGGGGTAACATCTAACTAGCAAGGAAAATGAGTGTGATTTACCTAGGTATAGTGCTTCCACTATGCATACTCATGTTGGGGATTCCCAAATGTCTAGAAATAAAACGATTTCGTAGTAAATAAGTGGGTGAAAGCTTCATTTTACAAGTCAGTCAGTTTTGTAAAATTGAATTAAGTTTAAAGTCTATTTCTTAACATGCGCGCTAGTGTGGGAGAAGGGAGAATTCTTGCATCTGTTCAATAACAGGTGCTTGACAATTACACATAATGCCTGCATTAAGGGGTTTGGTTGATGATCAGAAAATGAGTAGGTATGATTGGAACCTTTCACTTCTGTTGCTTGAGTTAGGTGGAGGCCAAATTGGACCACAAAATTATCAGACTTCACTGTTGTTTTTTTCTATTTTTATTGCTAGATTACTATTAATATACATATTTTGGGTTGTGGATGGCAATGGCATATATAATAATGAATCCTTTTTTGCTTCTGAACGTAAGCACAGAGATAACATTTTCTATGCCGCAAAAAATTCACTTTCTTAACTTTGTTGATTTATTAAACCATCATGGAAAGCCTGACTATGATAACTTAAGTTATAACTATGCGTGCAGTACCTTTTTCTTGTTTATGATTAAATACCTAACACTTGGTGAAGATGAGCAACGTCAATTGTGATAAAATAATTATGTTCAAGTTCGATGGAATCGATCTTAATTTTTACTTTTATCTAATAGTGATCCGGTTCTGCTTCTCCACATCTCACATTCAGCTTAACTCTGAAATATATATCCTTCTGCAAATTTATCTGCTAATTGAGTGACAAGCCGATTAGAAGATCATATATTCTACAATTTGTTGGGAAATTTCACAGTTTGCCTCAATTTGAGACTTACATATTTGTTAGAAAATATGATTTGATGTCAATTTGTTTTAAAACATTCTACTTGTTTCAGATGTTACTGTTTTTAACCAAAATTATAATAAGCAGTCATTTTCTATGTCCTACCTCAAAGTGATTAGAGTGGATGATGCACTATGTTGAAGTAGACTCATCGATCTTAGGTATCCTTTTTTATATAGATGAAGTATGAACCTGATTTCAATGGTCTTCTTGGTAATCACTTTTCATAACACATTGCCATCCATCCACTTTCAATTATTTTATCTAGCTGAATTTGATGTCCATTAACTAGGCTTAATTGGCTTAATCTTTGATTATCATTTGGTTTTCAATTAAGCCATCATTTATTCATCATTGGATGATGAATAACACTTAGTTAGTTGGATCAATTTTAATGGTATGCTAATTCTTCTAAGCACTCTAACCCACCATACTCTTTAATCATGAGTGAAAAATTCAACAAAACCTCTGATAATTTCCACTAAATTAGAAAAAGAGTAAATAAACAGTGTGTGCACTGAGTGTAAAGTGTTTTTACACAGTCATTCATTCACAGACTGCCATGTATGATCAGTGTGTTGAGTTTTACAATGACTATCTTTAGAATCATTCTTGCTAAGTTTTTATTGATTGACAACATAAATTTTGTTTGCTCTGATAAATTAGATTAAATTCTTCGTTGAGAAAGGAAACAACAAACTTGTTGTTTCAAATGCCTGACAATGATCTACAATTGTGTTTGAGAGATAGAAAACGGTTCTGAGCATTCAGCCTTAAACTTCTGGACGTTATCTTTGACCTTTATGCTGATTAGAATGCAGTGTTATTTCTCTTGCTTCTTATCACGTGGCATACATAGACACATTATGCAGTTGAATTTATGTTGAAGAAGAAACATAGAGTTAGTATTCTCTAATCTATTAAAAAAAAGTCTTGTACATTCAACTCAGTCAGGGAGAGTTGATAAAATTTCATTACATGAGTTCCATCGAAAGTCTAGTATTTCTAGCATTATTCCTCGGTTGACTTGTACAAAAACTCTTCAAGTTCTCGTGCTGTGTGTATGGAAGCTCCGTCATAATTGATCTACCTAACTCTATGCAGTGCAAAATAAGCAACTAGTCGATAACCCACCAACATCAGGGCCATAATGCACACATCAACCCACAAATGATTCAAGCCCATTGATTTGATAGGAGGAAAATCTGCCACTTTGCAGAGCTCCCCCTTTGAACATTCATAGTAGTCATTTTCATTGTACTGGACACCTAAAAGCAGCTTGTAACAGTAGTAGCTATAGCTCAAGTACTTGAGCCACACAATGAATGGAGGAATTTGTTGTATATAGTACCCTCCAGCAATGAGAAACACAAGGGTTGTCACAGAAGCTAGAGTAGTTGCCTGTTTAATCTCCATCAAAATAGCACCAAATGCTAAGCCAAGGCTTTGAGAGACAACAACACTGTAGAGAACCACAAGAAGAGAAAGGATAAAAGTCACAGGATCAGGTTTAAGCCCTCCCATCCAATAGATTATGAAAACAAATGCAGTTGGAAGTGCAAGCTCCAGTGGCAAGTCTCCTATTGTTCTGGCAAGAAAGTAGGAAGAAAGGCGATACATTCCTGATGAACGTTCCTTGATCAGCATTCTCCTCTCTTGAGGGAATGTGAAAACAGCATTGTAGAGAGGGTAGAATCCCCAGAAAACAGAAAAGAAAAAGAGCAAGGCAACCTGCATTACACATACAGTGCAACCCCATATTAGTCCCTCTTAATGGTTAAAGTTTACAGAACAAAAAATGTATAGCCAAGCGATATTAATCATAGTTTGACTTCTTGGAGTTCGGGAAACACTGCTTGAACTTGAAAATGGTGTGATGTTGACATGAATAAGAAAAGGAACTCGATCAGATTAAAGCCCTAATCATATATGTTACCAGAACTTTTTTAGTTGTTATTAATTGGCTGTCAATATCATCAACTGGAAAAGATAAACTTGAAGCAATTCCTACTTACCCGATCTTCAATGTGTGACTCCGGAGTATGCCACCACAGTAGTCCACCAAGAAAAGCGACACTTACAACTTGGAATATTCTCAGCCTGTTGAAGGCTTCATACCTTCGCTCCTTCACACCCCTTTGTAATAGTACTTTGAACTGATGCCACCAGCTTGTGCTCCATTGTTCTGGCTTTATCGAATTTCCTGAATCAATTCATCAATAGAGACATTTCAGGCCACTGGGACTAATAATAGAGCTATGATTGTTTTGCCCTTAAAGATAGAAAAGAAGACCTACTTGCACAAGCATCTTTTGTGATATTTGGGTTGTTCACTTCCATGCTGCAAATCTCAGCTTTCAGCCTCGTAGCTATATTCTTTTCATAAGCAGAGATGAGGGATTCTCTCACCTGTTTCCTCTCTTGTTCCAGTCCCTCGCTTTGTTCAGTTACTTGCTTGGAGTCTGGGGCAATCCCTGCAAGGCATCATAACATTGTTAGTGTTGCTTTCTTCGAAAGAATACAAAACCATAACAAATTTGTCCTACTTGCTATACTATGACTCATTTTAAGTGGAGTAAAATTTAGAGCTCTACCTCGAGTGGACAAGGAAAAAAATAATAGAGCCAGTTAAGCAATGATAAAAGGAAAAAGAGTGTGTGCCCAGCTTCCACTTTTGAAGTCCATTGGTTTTATAGTTATTAACTCTTATTGGAAAAAAAGGAACTGAAAGTGTGAAGCAAATGATTACTGTCCATTACCGTTGGCAAGATCAAGCAAGAGATCAGCTGGATTGACAGTCACACATGTGGAAAAGCCTACAGAAGAGAAGTAGTCTAAGGCAGTTGAAGCAGGACCATAATAGATGGGGCAGCCTTCAGAGAGCAAGACCACCTTATCAAACATATAGTAGAGCCTACTAGAGGGTTGGTGAATAGTGGTGACAACAGTTCTACCCCCACTAGCTAGGCGCTTGATTGTGTTGAGGATTCTTTGTGCTGTGGTGGAATCCAAGCCTGAAGTAGGCTCATCCAGCAACAGGAGGCTTGGGTTGATGAGCATTTCTTGGCCTATGCTCACTCTCTTTTTTTCTCCTCCTGATATTCCTCTAAAAAGTGGGCCACCTATCATGCTGCTCCTGCAACGAGTCAGTCCTAGCTCAGTGATCACTCTCTCCACATGTTGAACCTTTTCATCTCTGCTCAAGCTGTTGGGAAGCCTCAGAAGTGCAGTGAACACTAGAGTTTCAGTGACAGTTAGGTGAGGATATAGCACATCATCCTGAGCCACAAAACCTGTTCTTCTCTTCATGGCACCAGAGAAAGGTTGCCCGTTGTACGTGATCTTACCAGATAGTTTGCCGCTGAGCCGGCCTCCAAGTGCTGTGAGAAGCGTGGTTTTGCCACTGCCCGATGGCCCCAGCATAGCTAGTATTTCTCCCGGACACACCACACCAGTAATTCCATTCAGTATGGTCTTCTCCTGGCAAGTCCATTTACTGCCCCAGCATCCTCCTTTCTGCTCTAGTTTAACTTTGTACACCAGTTCCTCAAACTGCAAACCAACACACAAGAGATTAGCAACAACGTATATTTTTTCATCAATGTCCGCATAGAATCAATGCAAGTGTGGGACATGAGTATTAAAGGCGCTCTTGTTATGGGACTGGTGAATTACCTTCAGAGTTATTGGGTACATAATGAGTTTTGGAAAAGGTTGTTGTTGTTGTTGTTGTTCATTGGTTTGCATGGAATGAGAAAGGACAGTTGAGTTATGGGACTCAGTCATCTCCGGAGGTCCCTCCACAGAGTTAAGACTATTACAGTATTCTGGCTTTGGTGCTATGCAGTTCTGTGGCATGACTAAAGAAGTAAGGGATTCTCAGTGTTCTGGTGAAAATAATGGTGATAGGGGCGGGGGAGGATTGAGAACTGAGAGAAGTTAATATATTGCTTTTAACTTGATGTTCCAATGTGTAGCTAGGAGCAGCACATAAATATATAGCAAGGACTAGGCTTGCACTGTGTAATAATCCCGTATATAGGCCACCCTTGGATGGTGGAATCCCACCTTTTTATCTCAAATTATTCTATCATGACCATGCTCACCAAAAAACATAGAAATTCTGAACCGTTGCTTAAGATCTTCTTGCTTTTTCAATTTCTAACACATTTTTTTTTTCACGGTTTACCTTTATTGATTTCACTGTTTTCTCATCATAAAGGTCCTGGTTGAAATTGGCTCACACGAATAGAAACGATTCATACAACAGTAGCCAGTTGATCCACATGCATACGAAAAAATTCACTTCTATCATAGGTTCAAATATCTTCTCCCTCTCTAGGTTTTTACATCAATATTTTTCACTAGTCCATGAAGTGATGCCTAGCCACATCACAAACAAGAAAACAAAAGGATGACTACAGAGTTGCTGCATCAACTTTTTCATTTCTGGTGATATTGGAGGGATTCTTGTTATCGTATTTATGCATGTAGCTGCTAATAAAAAACTAAATGCTAGTACCACCTGTTATGACAACGATAGTATTTTTGTTTCATAACTATGTACTGGCTCAATTTTTGAAGCAAGTGGGTCTCTTAATGCTTTGTGATATTACCCTCGAGATTTTTAGCTATCTGTTGGATATGCTTTTACGCTACCATTCTTTTCCTTTTGAAGATGATTGTACTGTGCATACTAGGTTGTGGACATGTGAAAATAGAAAGCAATGAACATTTGAATACTGTTACAAATTACAATATTGTGACCATCATGGCTCCTGGATCATTTTTCAACAAGGGACAAACAAATTCAATAGAACAAGCAGTAAACCATGGTGAATAGTCCTTTGTACACTTGTGTCAGTTTTTTTAACATTCTTAGTTCTAATCATTTTGCCAATCCCCCTTCCTTTTTCATAGGAAATATGGATACTTTCGTATCCCCTTAATCTGCAAACTTAATATTGTCATGTAGCATGACCATGAAGTCTTAAAGATTTATTTAAACTTGAGACTGAACAGGTTTTTGAAGTAAGATCCAAACTCAATATCTTATGTCTCCCAAGTAAAAAGTGTTTTGGTTAAGCCTCTTCGTACCTGAAATATGCTATATCTTTCTGGAATCCGATTACTGATATGTTCTATAAAGGTAAAACGTGAAAACCATTACAAAGGAAACTACACCATTGATCAGAAATTTTTCTATTCATTTCCATCATATCTGTCTTACATGTGAAGACAAGAACCTATGACTACATTACGGTTAATGACATCTATTTCTGCATGGATTTATTTTTTCTTATTGAGTTACTTCTTACCCTCTAAAAGATTTGTATCCTAGGAAGAACTAATAAGCACAAGAGATGGTACATTGTTACCTATTGACGTGGGAAAGAAAAGAAATATCTTTTTAAGGATCCTGACATCTGTGGTTGGTCTGTCAATTTTCTCAACCGCTTACAAATAATCATGGAATTTAACATCTTTTTAAAATATGAATGGATGAGAAATTTGGTTGTTTTCATTAAAAAAAAAATATCGTTTAGAATGTTATTATTATTGTTATTATCAATTGGTACGTTTTGAGGACAACGACATGATTTTGTCTCCCCCATGTGCTTGGTGTTAGTTATGGTCAAGCAGTGAGTAAAAGAACCCTCCAAAATGAAACCAAAAGTGCGTTATATTCTCTTGCCTCTTTACTCTGCATGTGATAGCCATCCATCTGGAAAAAAAGAGAGAGAGAAGAAAATGAAACAATTTTTTGAAAACTTTTAATTCCTCATTCCCATGACAACTCTCTTTGCCTTGCAAGTTTTGGTTGAACAGTTGTCATGTGTCTGGTTCAATAGAAGGTGATAATAAAGTTGGATGCCTCACAGTGAAAACTTTACATTCCTGGAAGTAGAAGAAGCAAGAATAAATTCAAAAGAATGAAGAACAGTAAAAGGGTACGTGAGGATTTTACCAGGATCATTAAACTTGTCTAGCTATGTATATATACTACTTTATTTTGGATGATAGTAAATGTAAAGGTGAAATTAATGGTGCATTACTTTGCAAAGCTAAGTGATTCCTATATGAATATATATTCCCTCTAGCAACATGGTATTGATCATAAAGCACTGTTATATTTTCAACATTCGTATCACCGAAATTCGATATGACTGTTTTTATTATATCATTCTGTGTTATCATATCACTGGTGTTCAGTTAAAAGGCAAGGGAAAATGAAGTGAGATGCTGCTAAGCAAGGTGTTTACTATTCACCCCTTTCCTCTTTTAATCTAATACTTTCCATTTAATCTGTATGAGAGGAATGATTAAAGGTAGAACCCATCAATCAGATTCCAATTTCTGTCCATAAAAATAATTTATTTTTTCTTTTCCAAGAGCACTCAGATAAATGGTATCCACAATGGGTCCGGTGGGAGGCTACCTTTTCAGTGTGGAGCACTTCAGCATTGGCTTCTTCACACTAAGTGCGCACACACATATATATATATAAACATATATATATAAATGTGTTTTCTGTCATCAACTTGTGTATTGATTTATGTGTATAGATATGCATAATTAAATTAATTAACCCCTTCTTTCTTCCACTTGGATCCTTTGCTTTTTCACATATTCTCATATTCACACATCTTCTCTGTGATTAACAGTTACAGTCTTACTTACCCCTGCACTGCACTGCATGGATTCCCTTGGTTATTTTTCATGGTATATCTGCTCTTAGCATGAACCACACAAGCAATGAATTTGAACCTTCTTGAACCATATATAATGTGGAATATTAATGAATTTCCATTTGGAATGTCCTCCTTTTACATCAAGGGTCTAAAGGATTATATTTATTATTATGATAAGATTCATCAGATAAGTGTCTGGTGTTATGTTAGTACCTTTGTCTGCAAGGTGAAACAGGATTGCGTTTTATTAATCATATATTCTATTATCTTGTTTCATAACGGATAATAAATTGGTTCACTACTGTTTCATTTGACTATGCTTATTCCATAACTCTGATCGAGACTTCTGCTGGGGACTCATATCCATGGAACACTCTGGTGTACATATTTCCCACAGATTTTTATGGGGAACAGATATCAAGTTTCACCAAACCATCATAACACATTTGGCCACACGATTCTCTGTTCTAACTTGTAAACAAAATGCATAATGCACAGTGAATTAACTGTGCAGCATGCCTCACATTTCAATGTCGGAGAAGATTCCATGATAGACAGGGAAAGAGTTGAAATTGTTTGCATGATGTTAATGTTTGTGTTGTGTTATTTTTCATCAGCGATGAGAGAAATGCATGCATTAAACAATCATCATTCTCACTAACTCAATGCTCCATAATGTGTCATGAATTCCCTGCACATAGAAATTATCTATTGTTGTTAACAAACATTAAATGACATTAATGAGTGTTTTCACAAGAGTATTAAAATTTGATCATATCACACTAATCATATAAAACTGTAATTGCATGTATTAAAAAATGTTGTTGCATCATAACTTTAAATTTTTTAATATTGTATCGTACTAAATATCCAGACGATACCATTCCTATTTTGAATGCAACCATATCTTCTTAGAAAAAGGAGGAAAATTAAGCATCATATCCTTGAAAAATCCTTCTCACTCCCCTAAAATAAAAAAGCCAAGTGAGCAGTGTAAAAAAGATGAAAGATTTAGATACGTCAATCTTGTACCCTTCATCACTGTCTTTAGGATGCCATTGTTTCAAACAACCTTCTTCATATTGAGATGTAATCATCTCTTAAATTCAGATTTATATGTATTATTAAGTTCACCATCAATGACTTAATTTACGTCGCATGTATTTTACTTTTTTGAAAATATAAGATGTTAAGTTTAAATAAAATGAGAAATATATAAAATTAGATCCTTTCTCAACTTACAATAATGTATAAATAGAAGTTAATACATAGATAGAGATTATTTATGTCGGATCAAGCTAATGAGTATTGTGGTGATTCACATTTAAAGATAATAATACGTCAATTTAACATTACGATATGATATTTATTATAGTATCCAAACCTTCTTAAAATATGAATATATTTCTAAAATAGAGACAATAAAGATAGACTAAATTCATCTAAGTAATGGTTTGAGGTATATAAAAGTGATTTATCATCGGGTAAAATGTTTTCCAATTTTCATACCTATACTAAACAATTGGTTTATATGTTTACTTGAGTATCAAAATATCTAAAAATATCATTTCTGGTCAAACCAAAAATTACATAAAAACATCGTAGATATATAAGTAAAAATACAGGACAATTCGATTCCACACAAAAACATACTAAAAATATACTAAAAGTGTAATTTTTACCATACATGATTGAGCAATTCAAACAAAGTTGTTGTTTGCTTCACACATTAACAAGAATATAATTTTTTTTAAATGATTTATTTTCAATCGTTAAACAAGGATATATCAATTTGTGTGTATGTTTATATTTAAAAAAATTTACCTTCTTAAGTTTAATTTACAAACAATATAAAGCAGATAACCTAAGTGAAATGAGTAAACATGAATAATATAAATCAAAGAGATATTTTCATTTTATTTGTATAATATATATATATATATATATATATATATATATATATATGGATTTTTAGAAAAATATTTATTCCAGAGATATTAGATGAATGAAACATGATCTAACTTCTAATTACTTTATTTTCAAAACTAAAATCTCTAAGATAATTTAGACTCATAATAAACTCCTTACCATATTTATATATTATTTTTAATTACCTTGTTAAAAAAATTATTTTATTATTCAGTTAAAAAACTGAAAAGTATAATATGTTAGTTCATGTTTCTCTTTTCCTCGTCCAAGGGGACTGTTTCAATTAGGTTATTGGGCCCTTTCCAAGAAAAGCAAGTAGTTTTTTGCCATCATAAAAAATATTGAAAAATTCGATAAAATTATTAAAAAGAAAAAAAACTCAGACACGTAGTTGATTTGAGTGAGAAAGACAAATTATCATAACATTTGCTTACTATGTTAATGAGAGAGACTTTTACATATTCATCATGCGTAAAATCTTAGTTTTTAACCATTTATTTATAAGGTTTAATGTCTTAATAGGTCCTATTTGAGATCGGTCCTTATTTTCGTCAAGAATCTCAAATAGGTCCCTTTCTTTTTTGGGGTCTCAATCAAGTCTTTATTTTCTTAAATTTAAATCAAATAGGACCTTTCTGTCAAATTGAGATGACGCCGTTAAGAAGGGTATGTTGACCGTGTAGTTTTTTATTACGTGACGTTGAAAATGTGACTGAATTGTATTTTTTTAATTTTTAAATTAAAAAATGAAGTATATTTTGTATATTTCATTTTTTAATTCAAGAATAAAAAAAATACAATTCAGTCATGTTTTTAATGCCACATAATAAAAAAACTACACTGTCAGCATACCCTTCCCAATAACATCATCTCAATTTGACGGAAAGGTCTTATTTGATTCAATTTTACAAAAATAAAGACTCAATTGAGACGCCCCGAAAAAGAAAGGGACCTATTTGAGATTCTGTACGAAAATAGGGACCTATTAAGACATTAAACCTATTTATAATTATATATCCGTGTATTATTTATATAAAATCTTGTAACATTTAAGAAAATTATTTTTTAATAATTATGTATTTGTATTATTTGTGAAAAATGTGTTTATATGTTTACACTTTATTTATATATTATAATTTGGTTTTATTTTTAATTGATGTAAGACTTTCTTTAAAAAAAATGTTAACCAATGATGATGATTATTATGAAAATGTTGTGGCTGTGATGGTATTTTGAGACTATAGACCATAATTTTCCACTTTTATATAGTGGTTTTGGCGTGTCACTGTGCTGCATTATTTTCCATCTAAGGACACACGTATCTTTCAGCAACAAGGGCTTCCTCCTTTTCATCTATTTTTTATTAAAGAAACAAAACCTTTTGCAAACTAACTATATTAAAAATAAAAGAATTGGTATTTTATTTTTCTACTTTATCAATAAAAATAAATAAATAATTATTGTGTGATTGAAGCTGGGGAACGAAACGACGAGTAGGGGTCGGGTAATGTGTGCATTTGAGGAGGAGAAGGTGTCGTTTAGGAAGTTAGAAAAATGGAGTTAGGAAGCTGACACGTGGCACCCACTCCCATTTTGTAGTGGAGCAAAGCTTCTTGTCGTTTCCTCGTCTAATGCTGATTAGGTCTGGACACTCTCACGCGCATCTCCCCACAAATCATTTGCTGGCGCGTGGGATCCACTCCTGCTCCTCCACTCATTTTCATTATTATCTTTTTTTTTTCGTCTTTCGATCTCACTCACCCCGATCAAATGTCCTTTTAATCTTTGTTATTAGTTAATTAAGCCGTTTTAGTGATAATATTGTTAAGTAGATTGAAGATGTAATCAACGTGATACTCGAATTATTTATACCAGATTAAGATTAGGGTTTAGAAGTGGATTCTTACAAACAAAATCTATTGACTGCATAAAAAAAATATCTAAAGTTGAATATATTTTTAAATCTTTAACTTCGACGAAAATTAAAATTAATTAATTTTTTAAATTTTAATCTAATTTAATCATTTAATTTTAAAAGTTCATAGATTTAAGTTTTTTTATTAAATTTTGTTAAATTTATTTAACGTTTAAAACATAAAAATATAAAATTTAATTAAAAGAATTAAGTCTATCCAATTTTTAAATTAAAAAAAAAACTAAATTAAATTAAAATTTTAAAAATAAATTAATTCTAATTTTTATTAAATTTTTTTGACTAAATAATATTTAATCATAATTCAAAAATCTATAACCAAGTAAAAAAGTAATTGATAAATGAAATGGTCTTATTTAATATTCACATACCATTTCTTAGAAAAATAATATTATTTGTGTTTTCATTTAACATTTTAATACAATTCTATCATATTAATTTAATTTAGTTTAGAATGTTTTTGTGAATTTTGGAAATCATTTTATGACACCATTTTGATACTGCACACATGACAAAATGTAATTGGACGATTTTAAATTAAAAAAGTTGAGACAAGGTATATTTGGAAGAGAAAAACCAAAGTTTGTTTTTTTAATTTGAAATCGTCCAACCACATTTTGACACGTGTGTAGTATCAAAATGGTGTTAAAAATGGTGTTAAAATATCATTTTCCTAAAAATAAATAGTAAGTAAAAACTAGTTTAAAATATAATTTAATTTTTTTTAAAGTATAAAATCAATAATTAGGCATTTAAAGCGATGCGAAAGAAGTGGTGACATAACAAACCTATAAAACATTAAAAGATCCCGATTTGTTTGATAAGTATCTATCTCTTATGAAAGTTGTTCCTCACTATTAAGATATTTGTTTGACTTAAAATAAACTAACATTTTTGCATATATTCACCCATTTAAGGATATACTTTTTAAAACTGATGCAAAAGTTAGCGTAATTTAAATCTCCTTCCATCAGAGAAAAACGTCATTACTTCATTAACAAAGTATGCTTTCTTATTTTTAACAATAAAAAAAAAAACATCTTGATCACATACCTAAAAATAACTTTATTAATCACTGTAACTTTGTTCTACAAATAGTATAAAACACTTCAAAAATCAAACGTAAATTCAGACGAAAAATGAAAGAAATGGATATCACTTGCTAAGTCATGTCTTTTTCTTTTAGCATTGCAAATAAAATGGTTGTCATTTTCTTTGTGGTTAAGTTTAAGAGCTTTTCATATCTTTAATTACAATAATTGCTGCTTTTAGTGCTGACCCCTTTCAACCCATAGGACATATATACAAAAAACTTTTTCAAAAATCTACGTACGATATCACATAAAAAAAGAAATAAAATGAACGTATGATTTTGATTGGGTTCCAAAAATGGTGATAATTCTGATATCTTATATCAGCTTTTAATTAAAATTGCAAAGACAACATTGATATTATCAAAATCGAAAAACAAGTGGATGATGTTTCGTTATTTTTAATGCCCCACGCATCTTTGTTATGTACTCATCTCTTTGATGAAGTGGTTTGTATTCACTTGTTTGAATATTTTGTACAATATCCTTTGCCATACTACATCAGTGTCTGATGTGACATAACAATTGATCCAAAATCCAACTTGTGAAGTAATTTTAAAGCTCATATACCAGTATCTTAAACACTGGCAAACTATTGTAAATGTATTTATGAAAATTTTATTTTATAAATTAATTTTATAAAGTTGAGTTAAATTTAATATTTGTTTTTAAATATGGTATTGTTAGAAGTTTTAAATCGATTAGAGATAAGGTCAATCTATAGTATATAGGTGAATGTAAAATTCATCTTATAAACCGATTTTATAAAATTGAGTTAGGTTTAAAATTCATTTATAACCTATCGTTAAAACCTCATAGTAACATTTGCTATTTATTGAATATATTGTTGAATCATTCGTAAATATCTAATCTTACATAACATGTATATTAATATAAGATGGTAAAATGAAAATATTGCATAATCAATATATATATATAATTACAAATTTTATAAAATTGAATTAAAAGTTTTAATATTATATATCTGTTTGAAAATATAATATCATGATTTTTGTGGTGCGAAATCTTCGATACTTTATTATAAATTTAACATAAGTTTTAATATTAATTTTAATATTATATACTTTATTTAAAACTGACTTACAATATTATAAATCAGTCTTACAAGATTGAATTAAGTTTAAAGTTCATTTTTAACTTATCATTAAAATCTATCATAATGATATTTATTATTTATTAAATATATTGTTGAATTATTCGTAAATATCTAATCTTATATAATATATATATTAATATAAGATGGTAAAAATATTGTATAATCCATATATATATATAATTACAAATTTTATAAAATTGAATTAAATTTAAAATTTTAAGTTTTAATATTAATTTTAATATTATATATAGTTTGTTTGAAAATATAATATCATGATCTTTGTGGTGAGAAATCACAACTAAATGTGATTTCATTCATAATGTTTGTCAATCAAATCAATAAATCAGAAGAAAAGAGAAAGAGAGATGCTAAAGTTGCTGGTGCACGAGTGACTAATCGTTGCTTAGCCTTTAGTTGAAATTCCTTTAGAATACAATATATGGAGTAAGATTTGAATATATCTTTGTATTATTTTTTTAAAAGAATGTTTTAATTTTGACTCACGTCTTTCTTTCATGAGTCGATGAAGAAAGCAAAGGTGTACATTCGATTTTACGATTACATATTATCACTTTATAAAGTTTGAACAGGTTATATTTTAATTTTTTTAAGTTTTAATATTTTTCTACTCATAAAACTTTATAGTGTTAACATTTTTTAGTTGAAATTTCTAGGAGTTGATTCAGTTATTATCTTATTTATTTCATAACTTAAAAAAATACTCATACCAATTTGAATTTCATAGTTAAATTTAATTATTTAAATTAAACTTTTAAATATTTTTTTTTATGATTGTGAAAAGTTTCTATCATTTAGTTTTTTGTTTTTGGTTATGGGAATTAAATGATGATTACATTGCATTATGGTCATTAACGTATATATTTATTAAATGAAAATGAAATTTTCAAAAGCTTTTGTTTTTGTAAAATCCTTTAAAAAAATGAAATTTATCAAATAAGTTTTGTTATCTTGGTCTCTTAATCAAATATGTTTATAAAAAATATTATTTTATTCATTATTACGATGCATTCTAACTTTTATTTATAAATCATATACTTATGATCTCGAGAACCTTATTATATATAAACAATATCTTATCATACATAAGAAAAATGCACGTAACTTCATGAGAAATAAAAAAGAAAAGAAAGGGAAGAGTAAAATAAGGTATCTCCAACACATGAACCGAAAGTGTTTATATTTTCATATCATTCTCATGGTGTTAATGTTACTTTATTAAAAAAATTTCTTACAAGACCCACAACATATAAGATGCTCTAACAAGGGGTCAACTTTGATGCAAAAAATAATAGTATAAAAATATAAAAGAATAATTTTGTTTGGAAGGGCATAATTTTTAACCTTTATGATGATGCTTCCTAATGATATAAAGTCATTTCAATAGAAAAAAAAAAAAAAAAAAAGGTGTTATCATAGTCCTATTTTCTTTAGTTTACACGTTCTTTCGATTCTTTCTATCTTTGCTTATTCTACAAATAGAGATTATGCATGGGATAAATTCCTTGTATTAGTGATATACTTTACAACTCATTAGAAAAGAAAAGAAAAATTGACATAGTTACAAAGTAATCGATCCCAGTATCTTCTCAATCAAAATCATGCTCATATGATTATATTACTTTGAAACTTTTTAGCAGATGATAAATTAGTTTAATGGGAAGGGAATAATTTTCTGGTGGAAGGGATTATTCAATAGGTATCTTAGATTTAAAAAAAACACCTTAACCAAACTCAATTGATATTGAATTACACAAAAAAAAAAAAAAAACAGAATGGTTTAAAAACTGCACTGATATGTTTTGTTTATTTAATTTTTAAAAATTATTACCACTTCATAAGACTTTCACTCAATTATGATATTATAAAATATACTTAAAAAACGTATGTATCTTAAACAACTCATATATATATATATATATATATATATATATATATATATATATATATATATATATATATATATATATATATATATATATATATATACTTCAAACAAAATATATTATTTTAATTCAATAATTCCAAACTTTAATATAATTTGATACTTAAACTTTAATATATTTTGATTCTCAAATTTTAAAATGAATAAATATAGTTCTTATAATCTAACTGCATAACATTTTTTTACGTGTCCATCATTTTGATAATTTTTCAGTTCAAATTTCAATCATAAACATTGTTTAATAATCTAAAAAGAGTTAACATTGTTAGATTAAAAAAAATTATATCTATTCATCTTTAAAGTTTGAAAGTAAAATGTATTAACTTTTGAAATGTAAAGAAATTTTAATTTCACTTAAAAATTTAAGAACTAAAACATATTTAATTATTTAATTTAATTCAGTGAGATCACGTTATAATATTGTATTGAAGGTTTTTTATTAATTAAAAATAATTAAATTATCACATATAAGTTAATATAAATTTTATTTTATAATATTAAAATTGATTTAAGTTTATTTGTGACATGAAAATCATTTAAAATTTATCTTTTAAGATACTTTATTATTATTTGTTAGACTTTTCATTTAAACCATTTTACATCAATAATTTCAGTTGTACATATTGGTCAAATCTGTCCACTCCTGAGACAATTGGAGTTGCCATTAATATGCTTTATTCATGTTAAAATTCCACATAGTTTAGCTGTAAATTTATTAAATTCGTGTATCTCATAATTGAAAGCAATACACAACATAACAATGATGATGAGTAGCTCTCACGTTGGGGAAAAACATGACCAAGTTGCATGTTTCCTTTTCGAACACGGTTAGATTCGAGACGCATGTCCCATTGTCAATGTTTCTGTAAAAGTTAACGCATGAAGAACAGGTAAAATGGTAACAAAAATCTTTTTATGGGTGTTGTGGAGATCCGAGTCACAACATACATATTTTCTCTTAAACTTTGACTAAACATGTTTGTATTCATATATGTATAACATAAAATACTTAAAAATTTGAGAAATATTGAATAGAAGAAAACTACTAAAGTACGGTAGAAGAATGATTAAGTAAGATTAAGAGTGAGTGAGTGTTGAAATAAGTAGGTTTATTATATATTGGCACTTTCTTTAATAATGGAGATGACGGGTTGAAACTGATTGCGGCACTTGCACTGCACTTTCTATTCTCTTTGTAACTGACATTAATTATATTATCTTTGGTCGCAACTGCATTCCTATGTTGTCAAAAAGAAGATGGGAATTATTATTAAACAATGACAACTTTGTGAGCACTTTGGAGGATCACTAATTGACTGGTTTAGTGTAATTAATGATTTTATTAGCAACATTGCATGTCATCAGAAGTAGAGTTAGAAAAAATGAAAAGTTAATTAGCTGTTGCAAAAAGATGCATTTTGGTTGTTATATATGATGGGTTGTACTTGAACTGGTTTGAAGCTGAGAGTTTCAATGATTAGTGGCTCTAGCTAGGCCTATTGTTGGTTTTGAGGTAAAGTAATTAGTGATGGTTAATTAAGGTTAATTTGAGAGTAGAGAGGTTAATTAAAGAGAGAAGCATTGGTCCATAATGGCACTGAGAAACGGAGACCCACATGCATGAATGAAAGTGGGGATGATGTGGAATAAGGTAATGACAGAAAGGGTAACCGGCAAATCTCAGGTGCCACTGCAAGATTTTGAGACAGCAAAACCCACATAAAACACGCGCGTGTCTCCCTTGTTCCTTCCATTATTATTATTATTTATCATTTCTCTTTTTCCCCATAATTGATGAAATGATGCATAATATATTGAGGGATCTAGAGATATAGACGGGCCATGATGATGGATATATATATATATATATATATATATATATATATAT
>NC_028361.1:7776483-7784045 GCF_000741045.1 Vigna radiata var. radiata | reverse complement strand
ATATATATATATATATATATATATATATATATATATATATATATATATATATATATATATATATATATATATATACACGTATAGTGTATATGAGTCAAAAGAGATGAAAAAGTTAAAATTGAATGTAGATGTTAGATTTGTTGAAAGTGGAGAAGCACATGATAATAGGAATGATTGTGTGTATTGAATATCCGTATGCAGCAGCCTCTCGGCAATGTGCTACTTGATACGCTGCAAAAGCATGCGCAATATTATATGCCACAGTGTTGCACTTCCACACATATCTCATCTCATAAATAATACACTATCTTCTTCTATTCATTCACTCATTCTCACGTAAGCATTTCACCCACCATGATGCATTTTCTATAACCAGTTTAGACTAATAATGTTTCGGTTGGTGAGGTTGAGTAACCGAAATACTTTCACAATTTTTCCTCAGGCAATGCTCGGGTGTCATTTTGAATCTTTTTATTCGTTCATTGTTTGAAAGTGTACCTGTCAAAGATTATTCGATACTTAAGTAAATTGATTATTCATAAGATAATCTGAAATCAATAATAAATACACAATAGATGTGAACCACCTATCTCTTACTCTCTTACTTTTGACTCCTATTTATAGTTTTTGTCACAGGCATGAGATTAACAAAGTCTTAATTACAGCCAAATCTCAACCTAATACCTTTAATTGCCACTTACCTTAATTCTCTTGAAAAAGCTTAATCACGGTCTCGGACGGACCGTTCGTCTTTGGCCATCCGACCTAGGTCACAATTTTTTCCTATGCAATGTCCAACTGTCATTTCGAGTCTCTTTTCTCGTTCTATTTGTACCTATTAAAGGTTTTTCAATACTTAATCAATTGACTGTCGGTACCATAATCTGAAATCAATAATAAATGCATAATAAATGTGAACTACCTACCTCTTACTTATGACTCCTATTTATAATTTTTGTCATGTAAATGAGATTAACGAAATTTTAATTAAGGCCAAATCCCAACCTAATACTTCTAATTACCATTTACCTTAATCCTTATGAGAAAGTCTAATCATGATTTTGGACCAACCATTCGTCTTTAATCGTCTGACCTAGATCACGATTTCTATTGTATCCAGTCATTAACTATGATTTGGTTTTATGGCCGGACAACGTGTTGATTTGGGGGAGGATGTTGAGGTGGTCCGGCTCATATGGTACAAATACTATATTATTTTTGTATCAAAACTCTTGAGAACTCAAACAAATTCCTTGAAAATTTCCAGCTTCCTTTTTCTTTGTGTTTATCATTTTCCTGTTTTTTCTTCCATGTATGGACAAAAGTGGTTCAGTGATTGAGTATATATAATTAATATTTATTATTTTGAGGGATGATTTGATTTTCAGTCTTTTGCATATGACCAACATTTCAAATTCAGTTTCCCTGCTTCCTTTTTTATCAATGGATTAGCTTTCCTTTTCTTTCGATATCCCCAGTAAAACCTTTTTCTGAAAGAAAAATTCTCCCGTACATGTCCAACTTTTGGCATGAATAATTGAATATTTGTCAGTAGCTTTTGCTTTTCTTCATATATATAATAATCTTAAGTTTTGAAAATACTAAATGCAAGACTCTAGTTTTAAGAGTGAATTAACTTTTCTAGGTACATTTATTCGATTAATGTAGCATAGGTTTATAGATTATGATTGATAATTTTGATGTGCAATCGAATATGAAATATTAATTTGAGTATATATTATTAGTTGTATTATATATATTTGACTCTTAAATGGATTCCCTCTTGGTCGAAAGAAAAAGATAAATAAATTGGTATGAATTGATATAGTTCCCTTTTAAATGTAATTATGGGTGTGAAATAATGAAAGCAATAGGAGAAGACATCTTTGGATTCCCTTTAGACCTACTCATATAATTCATCATCACATTCTCATTCTAAAAATTCTTTCTCTTTAATTTGATTTCAGTATATGCATCGCTAATGTATCTCATAATCTAATAATGAAATGATTAAATAATTAACACAGAGAAAGTGGTAGCTTAAAGAATGATTTAAGGTACGAAGTTTGAGAGAGAGATTTTTATGTTATGATAAAATATTATATAAAAGTAGAAAAACTTGAACTAAAGGACGTGATAGCATATATTTTGTGCAAACTAGCTAGAGAAGCACTAATTCTTGCTCCCTTGCTTGGTAGGCCAGGGAATAATTATTATTTATCACCGTACCACTACTCTCTATTGCTTTCTTCTTTCTTCTTTCTTCTTTCATCTATACATACATACAAATCTTTCTTCCATCGTTAAACTATTCATCTACATCATTCTCATTCATTATTCAACACATCAAAGTCAAGTTATCAAAATCCATCTTCAAAAGACAGAATTTGTTCGATTACAAAATTACAACCGTTGATCTGAATAATATAGTAGTTGGTCCGTTTAACTTTACAGCTAAATGTGACAATGTCTATGTGTAATGTCGGACTCAACAAAATATCGCAAGACCAATCTCTTATTTTTCTTAATGCATGGGCCTAGAACATTGGGTTAAGGCCCATTTTATTTTTATAGGCCCAATTTTCTGAGTGGAGGAGCTGTGAAGACACGACACCCAAGAGTGAGGGTGAGACGAGGATCCCAATAAAACTCGGGGCCATGTCGAAAATAAGCCCGTCAACTTTGAACCCACGAGATACGACCCGTGTGCATCCTGAACCGGGTTTAACGAGCAAAATTGCTTGAAACGAAGAAGCTAGTTAGAACAAACATCTGAACCGAGATCGTACAGAAGGAAGAAGAAGAAGAAAAAGAGAATGGGAACGACGGTGGCGGGTCTAGCGCCGGGTCTGTCTCGGAAGCTGAAGAAGGTTCTAGAATCGAGGATCGACACGCCTGATCTCTTGTCTTCGCTCAACACGCTCTCTTCCTTCTACGACGAGAACACTCCTCAGACGCGTCGCAACCTCCGGTCCACCATCGAGAAGCGCTCTCTCTCCATCAACCACGAATTCCTCGACGCTTCCCACGCGGCGCAGCTGGTAATTCTACTTTCGCCGTCGATCTTGCAAATCTTCTCTCGCCGTTTCCTCGCTTGCTTCCGCTGTTCTGATCCGCTTCGTTTCTTTCTGCATTTGCTTTGCTAGGCCTTGGATAGCGTGGAGAGAGAGGTCGATGCGCTCGCCGAATGCTGCGACAGGTTTAGATTTCTGTTTCGAAGTCTTCGTTAGTTGCAATTCCTTGTTTGCGTTTTTATCACTAGTTGATGTGTGTGTGCTTATAATTGATCTAATGCAAGTTTACTTGTCATGCCTACGTGATGAGCATGTTTGCTAAAAGATGACCTTATTCTGGCTTGTATATTGTAAGTGAGAATAATGCGGCCAGGAGGAGACAGTTTTGTTGTGTTGCAACGTTTTATAACACTTATTATTAATCACTTATTTCTATAGTTTTATAACTCGGATGAATGTTAGGCTCCACATGCAGACAATAATTACAAAGTAACTAAAAAATTAGTTATAAAATTAGGTTGCTTAGTGCTGTGGTGTGTGTCTAGAGGTCTAGTTTTAATTTAGAATGTTTCCTATCACTTGATACGAAGTTCTTGGGTTTTAATTGGGTGATTTGGGTGAAAAGTTTGCTAAATTATTGTCCAAGGAAGGCAGTTCCACGCTAGCAAGCATATTAGAGATGCGTATGGTATGTGATCAACAGATTTAATTTTTGTATTCCGTATGGAATTAGCTTGTCATTCTCAATTTTGGTTTACCAGTGCAGTGTCATAATAACTAGGTTCCGAGTCATGTCTATTTGGTACTATAGCAATTTGTTGGGGTTAGGATTTTAACATATCATTTTTACATTTGAAAATTGAAACTGCCTCATTGTTCTTTCCAATAGAATAAATTCTTTATTTTGGTACTGATCAAATTTGAGGTTTTATTCTTTTACAGGATAGCAAAGGCTTTGAATAGTTGTAGTGCTAGCACTACTGACATTATCAGTACGACAGAGAGGCTCAAACAGGAGCTTGAAACTACCACACAGCGACAAGAGATTGTGGCATGTTTCTTACGTGATTATCAGCTCTCCCCTGAAGAGGTTTAGATAAATGTTTAATGACTTGAACTATGGCTTTGTGAATCAAATGAAATACATGTATTAAAATCTTACTTACAATTAGTCGTTGATTATCTGTAGATAAACGCACTTAGAGAAGAGGAGCTGAATGAAAACTTTTTCAAGGCATTATCTCACGTCCAAGAGATTCATGCCAATTGCAAAGTATTGCTAAGGACGCATCATCAGGTAATCTGTTTGGATACACAGAGAAGAGAAATTGGTTAAGATGGTTAGAATATTTGAGTTAGTTTCTTGAGGTGTTAGTTAGATATAAATAGGAAAGAAGGAGAGGAGAGGGCGGAAGGAGGTGAATTTTTGTAGATTGAGCTTTGTTCTTTTCATTCTATTCTATAAAACCTTTCTTTTCTTGCTCTTTTCAATTCTTGGTTCCTATCTCTATCCCCCTATATTATGTGTTGTTGTGCAATACTAGACCTGCTGTTGGCAATCTGAATTCTGAATACAATTTGGGCATATAATTATAAATTTAATTTGGAATGCTAGTCATTCTCTCGGGAAATATTTTCTCTCGTTGACTGAGTGATTATAGTTATGCTAGCTCATTGTGCTGCAAAGCTGGTAATAGCGTTACAATGATGAATGTGGAAAATATTTTTGTTAAATCTATAAATTTGAAAAGTTATGGAGATATTTAGAAGAGTGGCACAAACAAGTTGGTACACATCTTTGAGACAATAATGAAAATTTCTTGAATGCATGATCTCTGTATTCTCATTTGTTTATTTTATGTAATTAATCCTTAATCACCTCTAGTCTTGGTTGTATGAGTTCCAAAGATTCCCATTATTGAAAACTCAAAATGGACAGCAAGATGTTCTATAATTAAAAGGAATTAGATAAAATTTATTCATAGCAACTAGGTCTTTCTATTTCTTCATGTCAATAATCATTTTGTTGTGCACTTTTTACCTTTCTGTGAAAAATTTCACTTTATATTTTTTTTTCTGGAAGGTTTGCCCCATACTTAGCTGCTACATTATTCGTTTAAAAGTAATTTATGATTTTATTAAATTAAGAAATTTCATTGCAGCGTGCTGGTTTAGAGTTGATGGATATGATGGCCGTTTATCAAGAAGGAGCTTATGAACGCCTATGCAGGTGAAGATTCATCTAGTTCAGCTCATATGGCTAGACTAGAACATGAAATGTATTTTATCTGAGTTACTACACGTATGATGTTTGTTTCTTTGTACTGAGATCAACTAGATTTATCATATATATAACTACTTATAATTTTCAATTCTAGGTGGGTTCAGGCCGAATGTAGAAAATTAGGGGACACTGACAATCCGGAAGTTAGTGAGCTTCTGAAAACAGCTGTGCGTTACCTCAGGGAAAGATCTGTCCTTTTCAAATATTGTGCAGAAGAGGTAATTCTGTCGTTGATTTAATGAACTGGCTCTAAAATTGATAAGTCTTGTTTTTCTTGGGATTTCAAATTTGCCATCTTCCATGTTAGTATGGAGATATTTTGCATTCTGAAGCATGTTGTGTTACATCATCTATTGGTGTTAATTAAAAAGTTGCTAGTGGACCTCACATCATAAAAACATAATATTCTTATTCTCTAATTATGGAAACTTGGACCTTAGCTTGTGCATCAGAATTTATTGATTTGCTAATTTTGCAGGTTGCTAATATGAGACACAATGCATTATTTAGAAGATTTATAAGTGCTCTTACACGCGGAGGACCTGGTGGATTGCCTCGACCAATTGAAGTTCATGCTCATGACCCACTACGATATGTGGGTGATATGTTAGGCTGGTTGCATCAGGTATGACATGAAAGACATGTGGATGAAGGCTTGAAGCCTCTTCTGAATGTTATTATTCTGCCATGACTTATTTGTTCATCATATGCTTTTTTGTATGTTTGCAGGCCTTGGCATCTGAACGTGAACTTGTAGCTGTGTTACTTGATCCAGATGCTATTATTGATTCTGGATCAAAGCAATTCACCAACAACACTGAGAATGGGTCTGGGAAGACAGAATCTGACTTGATGTTTGTTCTTGATAGAATTTTTGAAGGAGTATGTAGACCATTTAAATTGAGAGTTGAACAAGTTTTGCAGTCTCAACCAAGTCTTATAGTATCCTACAAACTCAGTAATACACTTGAATTTTATTGCTATACTGTGAGTTGTCTCATCTTTTTCCTTTTTTTCTTGATTTTAGTTATCCCATATATTTATATATTTATGACTTTTCACGATCTTATAGATTGCAGATTTACTTGGGCGAGAAACTGCACTTTGTAATACACTATGGGCACTGAAAGATGCCGCTCAGAAAACATGTTTTGATATTTTGAAAGTTCGAGGGGAAAAGCTTTTGCGGTATCCCTCCCTTGTAGCTGTTGATCTTTCCCCACCACCAGCAGTGAGGGAAGGGGTATCTGTACTTCTTGAAATAATTGACACCTACAACAGCATGATGGTTCCTGCTTCTGGCCAGAAACCCACTTTTGGTCCAGTTGTATCTGCTATATTGGATCCAATAATTCAGGTATGCTTCTCAATCTGTTACCTCCAGTTGATAATTGATAGCATAATCGTTCTGTGTAATCATGAAAGAAAAAGATGTGAATATTGCTATAAAATTGACCTCGTTAACATAATATGGTCACTTGCATAGTCATTTGATAATATTTGTGCTTGGCATTTTAGCTATATACATGACAGTTAGCTGGCGTATAATTCAGATATAGAAGTGCTGCCCTTGGTTTCCAATGTTTTTCTTTTTCTTATGAACTTCAGAATTTTCTTCGTGGTTCTTGTGAGCTAAATCCTACTGCCAAGGATGTGTTAAATGGCTATAGGTTGGACTGCTAGTTATTTAGGATTGTTTTTTCTGTAACTTGGGCACTAGATTTTGGGTTATCCTTTTAGGAATTTTTACATGTCTGGTAAAAGTTAATTTTGGGAGAAATAATCACGCCAATTGTTTCAGTTATCATAGAAAGTTGGCAAAATAAGCAATTGTGTCTTTTGAAAGTTGAAGCAAGTTGGCATCTTTATATTTAGCAACTGTCTTAACAATAGGCCCTTGCTGTAGACCCTTGAACTATTTGGCTTTAGGGTGATAAGAATCTCACTTGAAGAGTATTTGATATTGGGTTGTAGGAGTACGCTAGGTTTGTTTTCCCTTCGTTACCCATAGTAAAACATTCCAATTTGAAAAGAGATCTAGATTATGGTTATTCATTTTCCATTGGCTGTTTATTTAATAAATCATTGGAGATGAGAGCTCTAGCTTCCTATTTGTTGCAGATGTGTGAACAAGCAGCGGATGCACACAAGTCAAAAGTAGTCAGCCATTCATCAAGGAGGAGTAGGACGAGTTCTGATTCTAATCAACATACTAAATCATCAGTGGATGCAATCTTGTCAAATAGTAGCTCTGCTTCATCCTC
>NC_028361.1:7734990-7776206 GCF_000741045.1 Vigna radiata var. radiata | reverse complement strand
ATATATAGAGAGAGAGAGAGAGAGAGAGAGAGAGAGAGAGAGAGAGAGAGAGAGAGAGAGAGATTGCTGTCGTGCACTAATTAAGAAAACAAAAGTGGAGAGTATTCAGTGGAAAAGAAAGTAAATTTCATATTGAAAATGCAGATGTCATGTAATACTTTTTTAAGTAAATAGAAACACTTAAAATATTTATATTTCTTAATCAGTCTCTTCAATATACTCTATAGTAAGACAATATAAATCCCAATGATCTGCAGTTTTTTGCGTCTACATGTGCTTTTCATTTGCCAGTTTTCTTTTTTTATGAGCATTTTCCATGTTGGTACATGTCTGTCTACACATCCTTTTAAGATCAGTCCCACGAGCAATTGAATGAAAACTTTACTTGGAATCTAGAACCTGAAATTGAAGTAATATGTAACTTTACTGGAAATTATGTTGTAATCTTGTGGACCAACAAATATAGTTCCATACTCCGTTATTCCAGGTGCGTGAAAGGAATATGGGAGAACTTAAACATATATATCTTTATAAAAAAAAAAAAATTAAGTTCCTTGTGGAAGTTTTATGCAGTAGAATATCTTATGTTTCTGTGCGACATTTGCATTAACTCGTGCCATATGTTGACAGACTAGTGAAACTCCTTCAAAAATCTTTCTCATTAACTGCTTGTGTGCTATTCAACAACCTCTGTCTGGATACGAGGCTGTCGCTGATTACGTGAATAGACTCGGAGCAATGATTGATAATCACTTACGCGTTCTTGTGGAAAAAGAAGCCGAAGCAATCTTAAGAAGATGTAATTTGTCAGAAAAGATGCGTCTCTTGGAGAATTCAATACACAAGGAAGGGGAGAATGAAGTGGGTACCCCATTGGCTGAGAGGGAGGACACTAGTCCAGCCATTCTTTCGGAGTGTTTGAAAGCTCTGTTTGGTCTTATTTTGGGGAGTGAAAGTTCCCTGCCGGAATTTGAGCAGATGCAGGTTCCAAGATTGCGTTCTGAAGCTTCTATTGGCGTGGCCAGGTCATTGGCCGAAGCTTACGAGCTTATTTATAAGGCCATTATGGATCCCAAAAATGGTTATCCGGACCCCAGGGCGTTGGCAAGGCATCCGCCTGATCAGATAAGAACTATATTAGGAATATAAGTTGTCTTGCTTCGTTTATTTCTTTTGCTCCGATCTCTTGCTCAATATGTTCATTTTGTATGCTAATTACGTATATAAACTCTTCTATCTCATTTTGGATTGTACTGCTCTACTATTAAATAATTCTGTAATCTACTGTTAGCCTTTAAGACGCTGTATTGGAATCTTTCATTGTTGTTGATGAATATAATTTCATTGAATGAACTTTCGTGTTATAAACTTCCCTTAGCACAATACATTCTTATAAAAGTTAGGGGGTTTACTTTAAAAGACTAAAATATCCGTAAGTTGTAACTGAATATCCAACCCTAGTTCTTCTCCAACGTTCATCTTAGTTTTTCTCTCTTGTTCGTTCCACCCCTTCATTGCTACACCCACGCTGCAATACTCCCATTGACGCATTCTGCGGTTGAGCATCGTTTTGTTTTTTATTTTTCTTCAAAAACTTTTCATTTTCTCAAATCATTGGATCATTGTTGGAAGTAGTCTGGTTTAATTTACCTTCTGGATTGGCTAATTCAGAAAATTCCTCAATTCTTAACATTTTTGGATTATGTAGTTTGGAAAGGGGAGTTGTATATTTATGTAATGTCCTGGTCATTTCAAAACACCTTTTTAGATTGCTTGATGCGGAACATGTTTTGGAGTTTTTGGGATGTCTAAAGTATATATTTCACATTTTGGAAAGTAAATAATGTGTTCTAGAAAGTCTAATTCAGGATATATATGGATTGAGAAACTCCTTGTAGAATGTTTCTGAAAATGTCTTTTTTTTTTTATAGTAGATTTCGGATTATGTGCACTGAAAAATTCCATTCATAATTGGGTAATCTATAAAAGAAACAAGTGCACAAATCATTAAAAAAAAAATCCATTAGTGTTACCCAATAATATCGTTTACATCTAGGGTAGGCCAACCAACGTTAAATTACCACCAAAAAATGCCAGAATCCTTAAGCTTATAGCAATTGAGTTAGAAAACACTATGGAGAGCAAGAAAAGTAACAAAAGGAGTATACAACATTGAAATAAACTTTGAAGGGTAGCGATAATTTTAAATGTTGTTGAGGTGCAGGTAGTAAAAGTATAGTTACCATTAGTAGTTTCATTTGAGTTTTTTATTTAATTTGCTCCAATAGTATAGTATTTACTACATTAATCCACATACCATTGTTTATTTCGTCTATAATTATATATATAATATCTTTTTTTTTTCAAATATAATTATTTATTATTTTTTAAACATTAACGGTTATTTTGACATATTTTTGTATAAAACTGTTTAGCAATTTCTTTTTTTTTATTCATTTATTTTACGAATTTTAATAGTGTTTGTTTCTCACATTGAGGTATTTCTTCTTATCTCATTGCCTTTATCTTTTTTTTAGACTACTTTGACGTTTCTGTTTCTTTTTCTTTTTCTTTTTCCAGTATAAACATGATGAGTCTTGAATTTTTTGTCATAATTTAATTTCACTGTACTACTTTGAATATTAGGTTCTTGTGACAATTTCATTCTATTGATTATTTATTTTGAGAGCGTAGTGCACTGTTATCTTGTAGTGATGCTTTTATTTATCATATTTCGTTTAGGTTTGTTCATGCTTTTCCAATTAAATTGTTTTTTTAATTTATATTAAACCTATTGAAAATAAAGTGTGATACATTTCTATTTGAATAATAATATTTTCACATCTAAAAATAATAAACTTTTACATCAGACACGTGTCACGCTGTCATTCGACAAGGTGAATTGTTTTTTAAAAAAAGAAAATAAGGTGAAAATAGAATACAGGCGATGGTTTTTGGTTTCATAGGTCTCATTCGGTGGTTTTGAAAAAAAAAAGTAAAAGGAAGCCCTTTCACCCATCGCGAACCCTCTCACCCAGAAGCATTTTCGTCCTCCGTCGCACTCACCCAGAAGCGGCTTCACCCACAAGTTTCGTCGCCGTTGAAGGAGTTTGCTGTTGGCCGGAGGATCGCCGTTGACCGAATCTGCATAGGCACCGTCGTTCACCATTAGGAGCAAACAAACTCAAAAACAGCTATTGGAGGTTGTTTTTCAAGGTTGCCGCCGTTCGTTTCGGTAATGAATAGTTTTTGTTCGGTGGGTTTTATTTTTTTAAAATTTTTTAGGGCATTTAGGGGTTGTAGTGTTATTTGGTTGTTTTTCGTAATAAAGTTTAATGTGGTTTGAAGTTTTTGTTGAACATTTTGTCCCGTTCAATCCCTAACCACACCTCTCGCCCAATTTGTTGAATTTGATTCCCTGTTTAATAGTTTTATACCGGTGGTTGTCATTTTACTTCAATTTTCTGACAACTTCATACTCTTCTAAATGGATTTTGCTCTGATTGTTATTTGATATATAAGAAAGAAAGTAATGCTAAGTGCTTTTGAGACAGGTAATTACGGATCCACTGCTACTACCCCTTTCCCATCCTCTCCTTTTTTTTTTTTGTCCATTTTTGTTTTAAATTTTATTAACTGGTGTGACTTACTGTAGGGTTGTGACTTTTTTTGGAACATTTTATTTTTATTTACTCTCAAGATGAGGATAGCTATTCGAAATGGCAGGGGACTGAATGAGTTTGGTGACTCTGTTGAGATTTGGATTTGACACTTTGAAGAATTCTCTTGGCACTTGAGAGAATGAATTATAGACTTTCCAAGACTTGGTGATGTTGCTTAAGTACTAATTTAGAAAGTTAAATATAAGGATGTAATGTGCGTAGGGTAAATTAGTATTATTTGAAATTATTTTTAAATTCTAAAATTAGGACAACTGATGAAGGTAATATATATTAGGACAACTGATGAAGGTAATATTGCTACGCAGATTGAACAAACAATATAATATGAACTTAAGGTAAGGATGTCATGATTGAATTCTGAATTAGCATGTGAATTAGCCTGTCATTATTGTCTAGGATTGCAATGTTAAGTTATTAAATATTATATGCTGTGAAACGTGTTAAAGTGAGAATGAAGGTATATACTAATGCATATTTTTTATTTAATTGATTAGTTTAGTTAAAATTAGTTAAACTTGTAAATAATTAGTAATAGTATATTTTTTTATATGTTTTGGTAAGTGGTAAATAAGTTCAAGTTAAAGTGTCTAACATAGATTATAGTTTTGAGAATTTAGGAAAAATTTGGGATAAGGGTTTATAATAAACTATGATATATATATATATATATATATATATATATATATATATATATATATATATATATAAAATTTTGTGGTTGGGTTTTAATTAATAATTGGTATGGAAAATTAACATAGGAATTAAATATGTGTAGTGAAAATTTGGTATTGCTTGAGTTTATCTGTGACATAAAGTATTTTAAGTAGGCTCTAGACGTGAATTTTGAGAGGGAGTTGGAATATTTGTTTAGGAAAAATTAAGGTTTTCAATGCTATAAAATTATGATAATTCATGTGATTAAACACATTATATTTTATGGTTCTTATAATGTTAAATCTCTAGAAAGTTCTAAAGGAGAATTTGTTTCTTGTAAATGAAATGATTTGATGACTACAATTTCTTGTTATAAGCTTGACTCAACTATTATTGGTCGTCTGAATATGCAAATATTGGGATTCATGTTTTGTTATGAAAACAAACCGTCAGTTTTGGTATCAGTGTAGACTATTTAATGATTCTTTGGGTTCGTGGATATTGTTATATAATTGTAGTTGAATTGGCAATGTGTTTGCGTTGTAGTCAAACAGTGATGATATATTTCTTTAAGTTTTAAAAAGTTTGTTGAACTTTTCATTGATGATTTTTGTGTTTATATTATTTTTTGGTGCTTTCGTTTTACAGTGATGGATTGCATTAAAGAAGAAGGTCGTACCAATGTAAGTAAATGCGTTGCAATGAAAATGTAAATGTTGGTTTGAATAATGTTGATTAATAATTGTTTTTGTTGAAAATAATATGTAGTTTCGATTGCGGGCGTGGTGTGACACCAAAGCCATAATGTAGATTAATGGGTGGTGTGACACCAAAGCCATAATGTAGATTAATGGGGGGCGTGGTGTGACACCAAAGTCATAATGTAGATTAATGATATACTAAGATAAATTGATCGGATACGTATTGGCCAAACTCTATTCAAGTGGTGTGTTCACATGAACAGGTCGATTGACTTATGCACTCCTTTGTTGAAGGAAATGATGACCCGGTGGGTTGGCCGTAATGAATGCTTCATTTTGAAGCAAAAAATGGTACCTTTTATAATTAGTGGTGTTTGCATGGGTCTAGGCCTGGGTGTTGGGGAATTAGATGTGAATTTTGATGATAATGTTGGTAGTGTCGTATATGAACAATTTTCTTCAAAATCATTCAGTCCAAAAGAAGTTGTAAATAAGATAAAATTGTTAATACAAAATAATGAGTCTAATTTCGATTGTGTATCACGTTTGTATATTTTATTTTGGTTTATTTTTTTTACTTTCCTAGGAAATCGATGGTAGTTAGTAACATGTCTTTTAGAGTATTAGATAACATTGATAGTTTGTATCAATATGATTGGGCAAAAGTTGTGCATTCATATGTCATTAATAGTTTAACAAAGAGGTCAATGATAATAAGGGAGCGTGACATAAAAGACTCTATAGGGATTAGTGGCAATACTGTAGTCAATGAGTCAAATCTTAGTTTGTGAAGAACATTTAATGGACATGATTCACGAACAATGTTGGTACTGTTCAACAAATCTTTTAGTTGTGTATATATTTGTCTTGTAGGTATCTCTTGAATGAAAAAGGCAAACATATCAACCAAACATATCTACAAATATATTTTTTTTGCTTTTTCAAATCATGGCTACATCATCCAACGCAGGACCGTTAAGAATTTTGTAGAAGTTTAGGACCATCCACCTGATAAATTTGGTAAGCATTGTTGTCAATAATTTTTTTCCATGTATGTTATTTTAATATTGTTACGTAGTTATGTAGGATTTTAGGTATGTTGATAGACATTTCGTTGCTGCTTTTGAAAATAAATTAGGATGTATGTGATCGTTGGTGGGCCCAATGGTCACACATATGTGGTCACTTATAACATGAATATTTTAAATCTTAGAATAACGAATAAATGGTGTGCAATGAAAAAAATATACCTTGAAAGGCTTAATCATGTCCACATAACTTTCTAATATTTGGGTGACAACATTTTGAAATAATAATTTATTTTGGTCCTTGCTCCCACATCTCAAAATAATAATTTATTTTGGTCCTGGCTTCCACAAGAGCACAAAATCATTCATTTATCGTTCTACTATAGATCTTGAGACATCATTGTTGTTAAATTGACTAAATCATAATGTCAAGGAAGTCATTCAGTACGTCTGCAATATTTTAAATTTGTTTATTAATTGTCAAAAAAAATTTAATATCACAATGTCATTGACTTCATATTAATTCTTGCACAAGACTTGTAAAGTACATTTGAGAATTTAATTAGGAAAATAATGTTCACAAAGGTTATGCTCCTTGGTTATAAGGATGACATCATGTGCAAAGTTTTAGTTTCAGAGACTAGGAATTCAACAAAGTTTGGAAAATGATGGAAGTAATTTTGCACCCAATATGGATTGAAGGAAGGAGATGTTCTAGTCTTCGAGGTTGAGAAATATTGGAATGATATTATAGTTGAAGTTCACATTAACAGATATCGTTGTAATGTTATACATCCAATATCAGTGTGAACCACAAAGGACATCATCAATTTATGTTCATGTCTATTGGGTTTATAACATTACAATGATATCAGTTAATGTAAACTTCAACTATAATATCATTCCAATGATTCTCAATCTCGAAGACTAGAACATCTCCTTCCTTCAAGTCAATTGGGTGCAAAATTCCTTCCGTCATTTTCCAAACTTTGTTGAATTTCTAGTCTTTGAAACTAAAACTTTGCATATGATGTCATCTTTATAACTAAGGAGCATAATCTCTGTGAACCCTTTGTTCTTGATTAAATTCCCAAATGTACTTTGCAAGTTTTGTGCAATAAGTAATATGAAGTCAATGACATTGTGATGTTAATTTTTTTTTTTTTACAATTAATGAGCAAAATTAAAACTATTGTAGACGTACCAAATGACTTCTTTGACATTGTGATTTAGTCAATTTGACAGCAAACAATAACGTCTCAAGATCTGTAATAGAACGATAAATGAATGATTCCCTACTCTCGTGGGAGCAAGAATCAAAATAAATTATTATTTCGAAATAATTGTCACCCAAATATTGGAAGATTATATGGGCGTCATTAAGCCTTTTAGGGCATATGATTTTCATTGCACATCATCCGTTCGTTATTCTAGAATTTAAAGTATTCATGTTATAAGTGACTACATGTGTGTGACCATTGTTCCACCAACGATCACGTACATCCTAATTTATTTTCAAAAACAGCAGTAAAATGCCTATCAACATACTCAAAATCTTGCAGAAGTACACAACAAAATTAAAATAACATACATGAAAAAAAAATTATATGACAACAACATGCTTACCAAATCTATTAGGTGGATGGTCCCAAACTCCCACAAGATTCTTTACGGTCCTGCGCTGGATGATGCAACCATGATTTGAAAACGTAAAAAATATATATGCAGATATGTTTGTCATTCAAGAGATACTTGTGGGACAAATATATATATATATATATATATATATATATATATATATATATATATATATATATATATATATATATATATATATATATATATATATATAATTAAGAGGTTTGTTGGATTGTTCCAATATTGTTCGTGATACGTATCCATTAAATGTTCCCCAAAAACTAAGATTTGACTCATTGGTTATAACATTGCCATTAATCCCTATAGAGTCCTTTATGTCATACTCTCTTATCATCATTGATCCCTTTGTTAAACTATTAATGACATATGAGTGCACAACTTTTGCTCAATAATATGGATACAAACTATCAATGTTATTTAATAGTCTAAAATGCATGTTATTAACTACCTTCGATTTTCTAGGAAAGTAAAAAAACAATAAAACAAAGTAAAATATACAAACTATATACACAATCTACATCAGACTCATTATTTTGTATTAACAATTTTATTCTATTTACACTTCTTTTGGACTGAATGATTTTGAAGAAAATTGTTCACAAACGACACTACCAACATTATCATCAAAGTTTACATCTAATCCCCCAACACCCAAGCTTAAACCCATGAAAACATCAATAACTGTAAAATGTACCATCCTTTGCTTCAAAATGAAGCATTCATTGCGGTCAACCCACCAGGTCATCATTTCCTTCAACAAAGGAATGCATAAGTCAATCGATTTGTTCATATGAACACACCACTTCAATGGACTTTGGCCAATACGTATTCGATCAATTTCTCTTAGTATTAATTTGCACTATGACTTTGGTGTCACACCATACCCACAATCGAAACTACATATATTTTCAACAAAAAAAAACATTAACCAACATTATTCAAATGTTGTTATAGTTATGTTTTGATAATTTAAATAATATCTTATATATTCTTTTTATTTCATTTAACTCTTCTTTTCAGATTGAATATGTGATCATTACTATAATAGTTTAGTACTTCAAATGAAATGTTATGTTAATATTTTATAACTTGTTGATAATTATTTTTTTTAATTTAACTTTTTATTAAATATAATATAATATTGGGAATTTGTCCAAAGAATATTATATCATTTGATATTAAAAATTTAAATATGAATTTAAATTAATTATTTGAGTGCATTTATAATTAAATATATTTATTAACTCAATTATCTAAAAGTAAATTTACTGTAATATATTTTTTGCAATAATCAATTCATGTAATGGATTTATATTACTGAGCTAGGTTTTAAGATATACTTAAATAATTATTATTATTATAGCTTAAATTTAACTTTTTTAAATATATACACAATTATTAAGTTATTAAATTGATAATAAAAGTTAAAAATATACTTTTATGTCATAAATTTTGGTCTAGTTTTAACAACCTACACTATTAACTCAAAAAGTTTAAGTTTCAAAATATGATAAATAGTTTCCATATAGTTTTCTAAAAAAATATAAAGATTTCATCTTCTAAATTATCATTATCCTAAGCTATAGGGCTTGAGCTCCCGAGCTATTGATCCTATTTATTTTTACCTCTCATGTATTAATATATGACTATCACATTAAAAAAAAAGTAACAAGCAACACAAGTGTAAGCTAATGCATTTAAGAAAAATAGGAAAGAAATAAACCGTGTTGTCAAAGGTTTGACAAATAATTTAAAATTTGTACCATAACATTTCGTACATTTTTTTTTGTTAAATACCTACCTAGTCTTCCTTTTTTCTTTCATCAATATTACTTAATCACTAAATCATTGAACAATTTCTATAAAAATCTAGCCAAAAACACAAATAGTTCGTATTCATTAAAAACAACTATCCAACATCAGTTCACACAGTTCTATTAGAGAACGTCAAACACATTTTTTAACATGGCTCAAACAAAAGCAATATAATGCTTCTATAAGACTATTGTATTGAATGAACTTGTGAAACTCTGCACTTGTCATACTTGTTTCCAAATCTTTCTGTGATGTTCCAACATTCAGAACCAATGTCTCAAACCAAGACATAACAAGATTAACTCCACTAGTTATCTAAATATGATTCTCTTTCATATCATATAGTTTGTCATGTGAGTTTCCCTCAACTCGTACGACTAGATATTCAACTCAATATAAGTGAGATATTAGTTGAATCAAGATAGTCTCACCTCCTAAAGTTTCCTTCAATACACTTGAACTCAACCTAGATTAGCATTTTCCTTTGAAAAGGGAAATAACTAATTTGACAACTATAAGACACTGAATCTTCACCAAAATCATACATCATCAAACATAATCCAATACAATCGTAAATATAATTTGTAGCATGCAAGAAAAAATATTTAATAAAATATCAATCACTTTTACTATAAAACTTACATAAAGTTGTCGCCCGATGCCAGGTAACTATTGTCTAGCAATGTTGCAACAAAATTTGCTTTAAGTGGAATGTAAGACAATTTCATCTAATTTTAGATAATTTGCATCCCCAATTTTAGATAATTTGCATCCCCACATCAACCACCATTTTATCAAGTCATAAAACACATTTTTCATCAATCAAATAAGGTCTAGATACTAGTCAAGTTTTAATTAAATTTTTCTATGCTTCAAATTTCTCAAACATTAACCTTAATTATAAGAGTCATAAGTAGAATCACCTTACTACATTAGAAATATTCAATCAAACATTATCCAAAGAAATCACTTAGTCATACAATCACATAAATCACACTCATTCATAAGAGTTTCTACTAAGTCAACTATTCAATCACCATTTTTGTACTAATTTCATATTAGCAATATCAACCACAGTTCAACCAGTCCAATCCAACAATTTCACCTACACTTGATAATTTTACAATACATACAAAGTTTTCTTCCTCTCAAATTTCTTTGTAGAAAAGGAAAATATGATAATTGCTAGCATTATTTATTAAACTTATAATAGCATCACTTTATCATTATAATCATAGCTCGTATTTCATCTTTCAACAACAACACATTAAATTTACAAGGAAGATAGCTTTCATCATAATTTTCTATATTCAATTCTAGTCCAATACCCGAACCCTCTTAATACCATTACAATTATACCTTAACATGTTCTCAAAACACATTACATAAATTCTATTCAACAATTTCTTACAATCTAACAATTCAAATGTTTTATCACCATTCAATACATCAAAACTAAAACATGTTTGCACCAAAAACAATATAGAGCATAAAAATAAAAACCACAAAGTTCCATTCAATTAGACTCATAAACAATTTAAATATTCTCTAGATTATAAACTCTCAATTAAATACAATTTATATGATTAGTTTCCCTCACTTGTTTGATGACCTTCTATAATAGTTATAATACATCCCACACAATTCACAACTCAAATGATAATCTATCTACACTTAGAAACATTGAGGATTGAATTATACCATTCAACTTATACAACCATATAAATTCAATTTGGACATAAAAACACTACATACAACTAAGAGAAGTAATATACACTCATAAATCATATTGAAACTTAAAAAAAGGAAAAAATCAACTTACACAAATAATAGTCCTTAAGAAGAAAATTCTACTATATTTACTCTTTAAAAAGACAAAAGATGATCAAACAATTGAAAAGAAAAACCAAAAAAGAAATAAGATGAGTTTCATAAACAATAGTTGTTTTATAAAAACTCAATATTTTTATAATCTTCTTATAACTTAAACTTTTAAATATAATTTTTTTTCCTTCGCTCTTAAACTAATTTTCTGAGTTCTCGTGTCATTTGCAAAAGTTATTTCACTGAAGACGATCTTTAAAATGAAAAATAAACAATATAATAATTAACATGATCAATATTAAACTACTAGTAAATACTTAATGGTTTTTTAAATAAATTTGTTAAATTAATTATATAACGTATTTAATTAAGTTGTCATGTGAGTGCCCGTAAGATGAATTAAAAATATTTTTTTAAGTTTGATAATATTTACAAATAATGTGATTTTTTTTCCATGTAATGTAATTTAAAAATAATAACATTTTAAGTTTTCCAAATGTGAAAAAAATATTTAACGTTAAAAAAATGTTTAAGTTATAATTTAAGTTAACAGCATAAATATACAAAATTATTGAATGTACTAATAATTAATTTTTTGACCTCGAAATAATTTTGTAAAGAACATTAAAACCATTAATATTATTTACTAAGAATAATCGATAAGTTTAAATTAAAAAGCGAAATATCAGTGAGAGTAGATGGACAAATAAATTTTATAAATAATAAAAATACTTCTCAATTTATATAAATTTTTATCAAACAGATAATTTTTAAAAAATTGAAAACTGTTGACAATTTTAATTTAAAAAAAATTGAAAATCATGAAACTTGAATAAATATGGTGACAAGAACGATGCTATTAATGTGAATAGTAGTTGATAAAGATATTTTTGGCACATTGCTATTTAATGCACATAAGCTTCTTTTTAATAATTGGAAAATTTGGCTGACGAATGTGGCTGTCATTTTTATTATATTCTTAGTCAAAGGCTGATGTTTGGCCAAATTTATTCTGAAGAAAAGTAATTGTAAATTTCTCTGCTTTTTCTTTCATTCTTTTTTCCAATAAAGTAAGAAAACGTAAAACAATAATTCAAGATTTATTATTGAAAAAGATTTTTCTATATAGAAAACTATTATTGAATATATCTTAGGTTTGCATGTTACACGTGCCATGTTCTAAGAAAACACTATACTTTCCCGTACTTCTTACACGTCCCCACATTAGATAAGATCCTCGGAGTTGTTGGAAAACTACTTCTATAATTGTATAATCACAGGATCAACTATTTTAACAAGGCATTAATCTATTTTAAATATATTTGGTTAAATATCTTTTTTTTTCTAGTTATGGTTACGAATATTCAGACTAGTTCCTATCTTATTTTTCTGTTCAATATAGTCCTAAAGAACGTAATTATGTTCAATTTAGTCTTTTTTATGTTCAATGTAGTCCTAAAGAACGTAATTTGTGTTCAATTTAGTCCTTGTTTGTGATTCACGGAGTTTGTAAAAAGGATTAAATTGAACACAAATTAAGTTCTATAGGACTACATTGAATAGAAAAAGAACTAAATTGAACATAATTACGTTTTTTAGGACTATATTAAAGAGAAAAATAAAATGAGAACCATTTCGAATATTCGTAACCAAAACTGAAACCAAAAAAAGGTATTTTATCAATATATTTTTAAACAAATTTAAATAAATCAATAAAATGATGATATATATTTTATTGTCAAAAAATATTATTAAAATATCATTATCATAACTTTTTTATCAATATATCTGCTTTTAATATTTTATTTTTAATTTTTTTGAATTCTATAATTAAACTCACCAGTATTAAAAAAATTGTTTAAAAATAACATGAAAATTATAAGTAAAATTTCTTCAATTTAATCTAAAAGTAATGAATTATTAATATTCGTGCAAATCTAAAGGAAGTTCAAAACACATCACATATGTGTCTGCTGAATAACACCAATGGCAGATTAAATTAGTAAAATATGATTGAATTTACAAATTTTCTGTAATTAAAATAAGATTCTTTATGAGTGAGAAGGAACCTGCAGATATTGTTCTATATTCGTACTACTATTCCACTTCAGATGTTTTTGTTTAGTATAACATTCCCTTTCATCATTAGCATTCTTAATAAAACATTGTGATCAGGTTGTTTATGTGTAAAGTATCTATTCGCAAATTGTACTAGGTATTCATATTCCTTAATATAAAGTAAGAGAGTATTACGTTGTATATGAGTTGTCCTGTCCGATGGTGCAGAGATTCTTGGGTGGAAAGGTTTGACACACATAAATCTCTACACCTACACATGAACATTATCCATGACAAGACATTATCCGTTTACGATTTTATTTTAGGTAATATTTCAAAAAATCTATTACCATATTTATATGTATATAAACCTTCACGAACCCTTCCACTTTGTTTTCAATCCAACCGAGATTACTCATAATGGATTACAATTATACACGTAGGATCCACGGCATCGATTAGGATAAGACTTGTAGTACCCTTCACAAATCCAGAAAATTGGTGAAATCAAAACCACCGTTCAACCCTGCCTAGCCTAAAGATTGCTACTTTTTGTTTTGTTCTTGTAAGATTGTTTTCGAAGCTGGAAGAAAGCATAAGATTTGGTGTTCTTCCATTCTCTGCTCACGTTTTCAAGGAGACATCCAACCACCCCATTTGAGATACTGTAATGGCAGAAGGTTTAGAATCAACGGGAGTTGTATCAGTGAGGGGTAGATCGTGGAAAGCTCATATGGGCATGACACTGTCGCAGGCATTCTATGGTGGCTACCATGTAATCACAAAAGTGGCCCTTAATGTTGGGGTCAACCAACTAGTTTTCTGCTTCTACAGGGATCTCCTTGCCTTCACTATTCTTGCTCCTCTCGCTTTTTTTCTTGAAAGGCATGCTCTTTTTCCCCTTTTCCTTCAACTGTTACTGATTATGTTGTATTGGAAGATAAAGAATCTAATTGGCATGCTATGAGAGCGTGTAAAACTTTTCTCCACAATGTCAAAATAAATTGATTTTCTTATAGAAAGTATTTGGAGAAACAGTGTTCGAAATTTTCTGATTTGTTAACGTTGTAAAAATTCTTTACACTGAAATGACAGTTAATCTTTGTATTTAAGTGTGCCAATTGGCTTAGACTTGTTCATAATCATCATCCAGTAATTGTAAAAGTGTTCTACTTGTCTACTGATAATGGTTCCAGGGACCCGTCTTATGATGACCTGTTTTTGTGCATTTAACTGGATACACAGTCAAACTTTAGAAGTGGAAATTTAACCTGAAACATTTTTTGTGCTCTCTTGTGAGTTAGTATTTTCTTTATTTCTGATACGTGAGTATCCTAATTGTACATTTTTACCATACTGGTTGTAGACGAAGTAGACCACCCCTTACCAAGAAGCTATTGATGTCCTTCTTCATTCTTGGATTGACCGGGTAAGAATTCTTTCTATATTCACTTATTTCTTATTTTTCTGATATATGAATGGTATAGTATTTTATTGCACCATAATGTTTTTTTCTCTCCATGATTCATCATCAGGGTATTTGGCAACCAGCTTTTGTTTCTTATTGGTTTAAGTTATACTAATCCAACTTATGCTGCTGCTGTACAGCCAACCATTCCAGTTTTCACATTTTTGTTTACTTTGATGATGGGGTCAGTTTCATTCTTATCTATTTCTTCTTAGTATTCAAATGTCTATATTAAAATATAAAATTTATTTATTGATCATTGATTCCTTTTTTTTCTAGTAAACAGAAAGAAATGCACAATCATATTGTTAGTAAAGAAATTTGTACATCCATGAAAATGTTCACACAGACCAGAACACAAAATAATGTGTGCTTAGCAATCTTGCAGCATAGAAAAACTGAACTTGCTCAGATATGAAGGTTGGGCAAAGGCTGGAGGAACTCTTATCTGTGTTTCAGGAGCCATATTTATGGTTTTCTATCGTGGTCCAGCTGTGATAGGGGGTAACGAAATGGATCAAGTTGCACAAATTAAACCAAGTGGCAGAGGCCAGGCAGAGACTTCAGCATGGTTATTCAACAGTTATCTTGATATTGGATTAGATAACTTTCAGCTTGGGGTTGTGTTCTTGATAGGGAACTGCATCTGCATGGCTGCTTATCTAGCCCTTCAGGTATCCTTTTGTTTATATTCATCAAAGGACACCTACTAAAATAAAAGTCCACTAGATGACTGCTGATTATATCTGTTCATTTCTTCCTCTATTATCAAATTACCATGCTCCTGTTTCTGTTTATTATTGCTTTGAATTCTCCTTTCCACACCAATGTTGATGATATCCATCAAGTTGTTCTTTACAAGGCTTCTCATTGAGTCTTCTGAGGTGTTCATGTATCCCAAATCAGTGGGGAAATGGGATGAGGTCATATATGTTGCAGTATATTGATTTATTCATCCTGAAAGCAAAACCCTTTAAAGCACACTCTTACTTTTGCTCCTATTTCCCTCCATTTGGAATACGCTCTAAATAAATCACACTTTTTGACCACATCACAACGCTATCACATGTTTCTTTCAATTCTTTGCATTAAACCAATCACTTTGTACTTTCTATCAGATGAATTTACTTATTGCTACAAACACCAATCTTTAACCTCACGTATTTGTGAGCTGATTTATTATGATCTTTGGTTACTTTACTAGTGAGAGTGTTGGCCCATTTAAGTTCTTGCCATTAATTATTTTCAGGCACGATTGTTGAAAAAATATCCTGCAAATCTATCTGTCACAGCATATTCATTCTCCTTTGGAGTTGCACTGTTGGTGATCGCATCATTTTTCATGGTTAACGACTCAACTGACTGGATTTTGACACAATCAGAGATACTGGCTGTTGCATATGCTGTGAGTCACTGGAATTTTAAATCAATTTTCATTCTCATGACATGACACATCACTAACAGATGTCTGTGTTGCTTCTGCTAACTTAGTTCTGTATTGCTAATAATTATATAGCCATTTTCATGTCTAGCAGTCTAAAATAAAGAGGAGAAAAATTAGATCAAGTTCTTCATGATTTTATCATGAAATTCTTGAGTCAGACAATGACATGTGGATTCCCCGCCACCCAAATTCTGCAACATACTCTTGAGGGAGGGTATTTAGTTATCAGAAAATAATCCAATTTTAATAGTTTAATTTGAGAATTTGAATTAAAGAACTAGTGTGATCCTTTGTCATCTATATGAACTACACAGATAGGCAACAGCCACAACACTGCTTCTACCTGGTAGTGTCAATAATTTAGAGGTGAGAATAGGATATTTTGCTGTGATGATCATGTTCAAAAATTTGTTCTACCTGGTGAAGCATGGTTGTTAAATGCAGGGCAAATATGACTTGTAGTCTAGCAAAGAAATCTAAGCAAAAATGACATATAAACCACTGAAGTTAAGCAACGAAGGGTTTATACTTTAAGGGATGAAAAGAAGTTCCTACATAGTTTTTAATTGATTCACCTTCTAATGGATTATTTGATGCTTTATTAACATGTAGATTTCACAAATTTGTTCAGGGAACTATTGCATCTGCTCTTAACTATGGAATCATTTCATGGAGCACTAAGATCTTGGGGCCAGCTTTGGTTTCCCTTTACAATCCTCTTCAACCTGCATTTTCTGCCTTCCTTTCACAAATTTTCCTTGGCACTCCAATTTACCTGGGAAGGTATACCTCTCCTTCCACTTCAACATATTTCATGCATTCTTTTCTAATTTCACCATCTCACAACAAACCTACTCATCAATTCTTTTCTAACTTCACCATCTCACAACACACAATACAGACACACTAAATGCAGAAAAGTTTTTCTTTTTTTAGGAGCTTACTTTTATTCTTGTTCTTGTTTTTTGATACATGTGATGATAGCATCCTAGGGGGATCTTTCATCGTTGCTGGTCTATATTTAGTTACTTGGGCATCTTATAGAGAAAGACAAGAAACTTATGGAGTTACTCCTAATGGCTCTTGGATCTCTGAGCCACTTCTTCATGAAAAAAGTGAATACCAGAGTGGTCACACTCAGGCTCCTCCAGCGTAAACATCAAAGCCAAGCTCATCAAATTCATTATTCAATAGAAATGCGTTGTGAAAAGTTTTCTCATGATTCTTGAATTTGTTGTTTGTATCAGTTTAAATGGTATGTTTGTATTTTATATTATAAATGTGAAATGTTGTTTGAGGACAAACTGGGAATGTGAAGTGTATTATGATATTTATATCTTCCCAATTTTGATATCCTGTTAAATTTAACTGTCAACAATTCTGAGATAACTCTTCATTGCCATGTAAAAGTAATTGAATGTTTTGTTCTGTTTCATTGGCTTTAATTAGCCATTCATTTAGAAAGGTGAGAAAGAGTTGAAAGTATATAAGATGAACAGAAGTAAATAAGAAATCAAACAAAAATTGATATTTGACTAAAAAAATACAAAGTAAAAGAAAATACAGATATTTTGATTAAAAAATATATAAAAATAAGCATTAGTGAATTTTACTCTATTTTTATTTTATTTTCTGTTGTCACTCATTGAAATGACTTTGTTACTGGATAAGAATGCTTTTGTCTTGCATGTTGACACTTCTTCAAACAAATTGAGATTTACCATGGTTTTATTTTGAGAGACTTGCCTCTTGAGAATAGGAATAGAAACGAGGTGCGAAAACTACAATTAAAACAAAATAAAAACTACGTAAAATACAAAGGTTAATAAGAAATTAAAAATAAAAAATTAAGTATATTATCACCAATATTAATATTATTATTATTATTTATATTTAGATACTTCGTATTATATATTTTATTTTAACTATTATATTATTGAAAAGGTTTATTTTACTATTTCCAAATTATACTGCAATATATTTACATTAATAGGTGAAAAATTTGTCAAATTTTTATTTATTTTTAAATATTTTTGCACTAGATTGTGTATTTTAACTATTATATTTTAAGTTATGTCTACTTAAAAATAGTTTATTTTAACTTTAAATATGTATATATTACAAGATATAATGTAACATTTGAGTCTAATAGTGTTTAATTATTATAAAAATCATCAAAAATTTAATATCAAGAAAAAATTATCTCAAAAAGAACACATAAATTGTTATTACAATTATTTAAACATAATTATAATACCATAATATATATTAGGTCTTAAACTATTAAAAATAATTGCACTTTAAACAAAAGTTGTAATAGAGTATATTACAAATTGAAAAAACAAGAAAACCACAACAAAAAGTAACTTATTAATCTATACCATTAATTTAATACTAATATCCAAAATAACAAATTAATTAATGTTGTACCATTAATAATCTGATTAAATAAAAAGTAACCTACAAAATAATTTTCATCGTACTAGTTTCTGTCAATATGATTTCTCATTAAATTCTAAATCCCTCGTTCATAATCATTCAATGTAAACCTAAGTTATTTATATCTATTTATTAATATAGTTTTCTAAAATTCCACATTTAATTCAGATTTAGAAACTTGATTCTGGATTATTATTCCGGATTACAGATCCCTAACATAATTAGTATAAATTACAGATTTTCTTACAGGTTAAAAAAAATATTAATGTTTCAGTTTGTGTGAATACCATAATTAAAATTATGGTAATAATTATTTTTAAAATTAATGTTTATTCAGTGAGTTCAAATATATTAAAAGAAAAACAAATTTAGTGGAAATATAAATAAATTTCAACTATTTCCATTTAATTTAATATCATAATTTTAAAACTGTCCTTAAATTAAACACTATTTCTAATAAACATAACTAAAGATAATAGTTTAAAAAATTAGGCTTTTATATAAATTTAAAAGTTAAATAAGTTTAATTAATTTAAAATGATTAGTATTATTGTTTGTAGATAAATTAATATATATATATATATATATATATATATATATATATATATATTATTGTTTGAACTAAGCATCAAGCATCGGGTTTGGTGTTGGCATCACTGTTTCAACGATCGAACAACTGAACCTGACCACTCCATTTGGTGTTTTAGAAGTTGTGGGATTTGTTGCAGAGTGTGGATTCATTTCAATGGCGACTGTTGGAGTTGGAGCGGGTGTGGGGGGTGATATATGGAAGTCCCATGTGTCCATGGCGATGGTGCAGCTTTTCAATGGTGGCTACCATGTCATCACCAAAGTGGCCCTTAATGTTGGTATCAACCAGTTAGTCTTCTGCGTATTCCGCGATCTCATTGCCCTTTCCATCCTCGCACCCTTTGCTTATTTCCGTGAAAAGTATGCTCCTTTTTTTCTTTCAAATCAACTACTCAAAAATGTGCTTGCAATGTTTTTCAAAACCTATGAATATGCTCCCTTTTGTTCCGTTGTTTCCCTCTGTTGGATGCGATTTAAATGGATTCCTCCCTCACACTTTGGCCTTTTTCTTTTCTAAGTTTATTTATTATGTTATTGATCTACCTTCTAAAAGAGCTGAGTATTGGGGATACATTTCCTTTTGGTTATTGGATACTTAGATCGGTTTGGATTGGATGCTTAAGCACACTAGTTTGTTCTGCAATTTAGAGGGTTGGTGATGTCTGCAACACTCTGATTGTTTGCATGTGCTTGATACAACTTAGGGGAACTGGGCTGTGTTATAAAAATATTTCTCTGATGTATGTTTTTTAAACCGTTGGAGTGTTTGGAATGTAGGTAACTCTAGTTGTATGACAATTTCCGTTCATCTTCATTGATATCTGGACCTTTCTGCCTGATAATTTAGAGCATGCTTAATATTTAAGTAATTTTATCATATAGCTCATGCTTTCGTTTGCATTGTTTTGAGGGTTTTAATTATATTCTAAAATATGGTTTTAACATTTAATGTGTGTTTGTGGACAATTCCGTAGTTCCATGATTGCTACATAAGAGGATGATAAACTTTTTTTTTTGTGTGTGTATGTGGCAGCATATATTCCTGACCTGTACATTTAACCGTGCTTCACATTCATTCTTTAGATGTAACATTTTAACTTGCTACAATTTATTGTTCCCTCTTATGTCCTGTTATATTATTCCTTTTCTTTCTATTCAATGGATATCTTGATCATACCATGTTGGACTGTAGACAGATTCGACCACCCACTACTAAGAATCTACTGGTGTCATTCTTCTTTCTTGGATTAACTGGGTTAGGCTCTTGATACTACTTATTTCCCACTTCCAGTAGATATAAAAATACAGTGCTTTATTGATGCATTCTTGATTCATGATCAGGATATTTGGCAACCAGCTTTTGTTTCTTATTGGTTTAAGCTATACTAATCCAACTTATGCGGCTGCCATACAACCGTCTATTCCAGTCTTTACCTTTATATTGGCTGTGATGATGGGGTCAGTTCCATTTCACCTGTATCAGTTATCCATTTCAATTTGTATGTGTTTGTATCCTATTACTCAAACACAACTGCACACTCTCACTTTTACTTCATATATATTTACATTAGTACACTAAAGCAGATACACCAGGTCACCGAATTACTTTTATCTGTACAAACCTTTTCATGCAGTACAGAAAGAGTGAACTTAGTCAGATATGATGGTCTGGCTAAAGTTGGAGGAACCATCATTTGTGTTTCTGGTGCTGTAGTGATGGTTTTGTATCGTGGTCCAGCTTTGATAGGATATGCGGATATCAATCTCGCTATACAAAATGAAATAAGTGCCAAAGGTCAGCCAGAGCCATCTGGATGGCTAATTGGTAGTTTCCAGGACTTCGGGTTAGACCATTTTCATCTTGGGGTTCTGTGCTTGATAGGGAACTGCATTTGTATGGCTGCGTTTCTAGCCATTCAGGTATTATCTTTTTTTGTCATATGCATAGGTGACTATTGAATAAATTTAGTGACCAATGACATGTTGCCTGTTACCCTTTTTACCAAGTCCCAAACTTCTCTGTGCATTCACCTGTGAGGCTGAGATGAATCTATATGCTCTTGCTTTTTAGGGATCTTCATTTCCACTCAAATCCCAATGATAAGAAACTTACGATACTTGGTCAATTGTCAACATTCCAACTTCTTTTTGTGTCTCATATGATTTAGGATAAAGAGTGTAGACCTTGGATAGTTGTAATTTGGATAATTGCTTCTGTTGCAAACATTTCTTGCATCTCCTAATTCTTTCTATGAACATGGTTCCCTTCCCTATAATTATCTTCTTCGAGTTTGGAGGTATATCAAAGTAAGGTCCACTAATTTTTGGTCAAGCGTTTTCTGAATTATGAAAAACAATTTCTTCCCTCCCTCTCCTCAATCCTCCTGTATTGAACCACACTCTTAATAAGTTTACTTAGATTAGATTGGATGACTTCTCCATGCTCGTCATGCATATTAGCACCAGGTCATTGACTCGTTACTTATTCCAAATTTCTTTATTCATCAAATTAGTAGTGCTGATTCCTAAACTTAACTGATTAATTTGTTGTGATCTTAGGTTCTTTAACATGTGAAATTATTGGTGTTTCTGAATTGTTACCTTTAACTGCTTTCAGGCACCTGTTTTAAAAAAATATCCTGCAAACATATCGGTCACAGCATTTTCATACTCCTTCGGTGCTTTACTGATGGTTATAGTGTCCTTATTCATGAATTATGAGGCAACTGACTGGACTTTGACATCATCAGAAATCCTTGCTGTTATGTATGCTGTGAGTCACTAGAACTTTTAACAAATCCAGTCTGAAGAGCTTTTTTTGGTTATTAATGATACTTTTAAATTATTGGAGTTGTCTTCCAGATTTGGCCCTTTTTTATTTTTTGCATTCTTGCATTCAACACATTAGGCCATGTTAGTCAGGGAAGTAATGAGAGGGGTAGAAAGTGTATTATAGAAAGAAATTTAAAAACAGAAGCAGTTAAGTAGTTAGTTGCTGTGGGGGGTGAGAAGGTTTTTCGTTGCTGTGCAGGTGCCCTGTGTGAAAAGAAGAATTTTCCTTTGTTAGTAGATGCCTGTGTTTTGAGTTGATAATTGTTGAATAATACAGAAAAGGGGTGTTTTTCTACGTTTTCTGTCTTGTTGTCTTTTCTATAGAAGGCACGAAACAGGCTATCAATTATTGCCTGTTGCTTGCTTGGTAAGCGGAAGCATTCTCGCTTGTTGAAGTGGAGTCAATGTTGTAATGTAATGGTCTTTGTTCATAATCAAAGTTGTCCAAGTTTTGGGGCATACTATGAGTAGTATGAAAATCAGAAAATCTTGGAACGAAAATTTGTTCCTTACATGTCATCAGAGGGAGCATTAATCTTCTTACAGATGATTTTCAAAATTACAAGAGTATATAAAGATTTACTTTTATCTGTTATTTATGCCTTGAAAAAAATATTCTCCTCTAGCTTGCTAGGTGAAAGTGGTTTTACTAGTTTATCTTAGTTTTGGCTTTTCTCTTTGGATAACATTAGTGTAAAAGTTTTTTAATTATTTTTGTGAATTATTTGGTGTTACTGTCTCCTTCAAAGAACAGGTCTTATGCTTATTCCATGTTGCATTTGATGATTGATGAAGTATTCCTCAATATATTTTTTTCTTTTACTTTTACGATTTGTGAAAGACTTAAGTTTACATATCTGTTCATATTTTGATAAATCATGTTAAAAATCCTTCTTCTTGACATCTCGTACAGTTGATTTTGGCTCAAAGGTGATGACAACAAAAAGCAACGAGAGTATTTTCTTAAAGGCTGAAAAGATTGAAGTATTCCATGTTCTTACAAATATTTTGGTAGATTTTTAACATAGAGATCTTGACATATATTTTCCTTATCTGTTCAGGGAACTATTGCATCTGCCCTTAACTATGGACTCATTACATGGTGTAACAAAATCTTGGGGCCAGCCATGGTTTCCCTTTACAATCCGCTTCAACCTGCGTTTTCAGCCATCCTCTCCCAAATTTTCCTTGGAAGTCCAATTTACTTGGGAAGGTAAAGCTCCTTTTATTTCCAGTTGTTGATGTATTATGTTCTAACTTGAAGGAATCTTTCTTTAGCATGACGGTTTGAATTTAATTTAGAAAGATTATTCTGTTTTAACATGCATGTGACGACAGCATCATAGGAGGTTCTTTTATCATTACTGGTCTATATTTAGTTACTTGGGCATCATTTAGAGAAAAACGAGCATCTCTTGGAGTTGGAGTAGCTAGGCCTTCCTCTTGGGTCTCTGAACCACTTGTTCATGACAGAATTGCACTCCAGAAAGGCCGCGCTTTCTCTGGGTCCTCCTCTGTTTCCTCCAAAACCTTATCAGCTTAAGGAGATGAGTTATTAAATGCCAATCCATTGTAGAAATTGGACTCGTGGTTCAAAATTCTGTTACTGTTACAATTTTGTTACATGAATTGGTATTTGATTATGCCACTGTATTCCGTGACAAACTGTCCATGCTGTCATGTTATACCGGAATTTTGAAATCCACAAAAGTTTTATCTGAATTTGGCTTGCAATTTTGAAATGGAATATATTCCTTCTCTTCCTGGAATTGTAATAACCCTTTCAACAATCTAACATCAACCCCAAAGAAAGGTGAATTTTGTAAAACTTATTGGCAAATAAAATATTTTACAGTTTGGATCAATTCTATTTTTTATACTTGTTTTAGTTATGGGATCGAGGTTATATGATCTTCAAGTTCTATGTGTCCTAACACTTGTTTTTGTCATCGTTAGTCCTTTTAATTGTTCGATTTAATTGGGAGGTTACCTCCAATGACAAAATCAGTAAAAATTTGTCTAGTTTAACAGTTAATGTGTAATATGCAATCATCTCTCTTTATCTAAAATTTATATTTATAAATTTCAAGATGAGTTTTGAATTGGTCTAATTTTTGTCCAATTGGTGTTAATTATGTTTTGCCATAAACTAATCTTCATCAGACCTAATAGTTGTTTAAGAATGATCGGTTTGTATGGTACAACTGTTTGGTCTCTTGGGTGATTGTTTTGATGTTCCGTCCAAGGTCATACAGTACAATACTTTAACATAGTACTACAAAACAAAAGTTTAATTACCATGCATTATTACATTATTAAATCTAATAAGTTTATTATTGATAAGTAACTGTATAAAACTTGTTTACATAATAGATAGCCTATTTTCAACTTGACAGATTTTTTAGGTTGTGTTGTGTCGCAGCAAAGGGTTGAGCCACATGATGTAGAGTGAGGACAAAATGTGTGAATGTCATTGATTCAATATTCTCTTCCTTGTCTGTTTTCTGCTCAGAAATCTACTTTTTTCTCACATTGTATTATGCTTATTTCAGTCTTGAACATACTAAAAAGAAAAAGGTTAACAATCTCAATACCATAAACTAAAACTCTAGACTCATCAATCATTATAATAAAAGGTAAATTATTCAGAGAGAACAAATAAGAAAACAAAGATTTGTTGTTAGTAATATGATTTATGGCTTTTGAGTTGAGAATCCCAAAACTACGAGAAGAATATTGAGTTTGACCAATAAAAGATATACTTATGCATGCAACAAAAGCAGTAAAAAACTAAAAGCCTGACAATCCTTATACCATTTGAGAAAGTCATTGAAAATGACAAATTTTTCAACAATATCAAATGGAGGAGGATCATAGTAGATGATTGTGAGGGGGGATCATATTGAGCAACAACAACATATTGAGGAGGATGACCATATAATGCATAACACCTGTCAATCTTGTTGCCTAGCTTGTGATGCTATTTTACTTGCATGCGAGAAGGATGGTGATCATCATATTGAGATGCCAAAGCAAAGGAATCATCAATAAGAGTAGGTGTATCATTGATGAGTTTACTTGGCACACACAAAAGGGTGGAACAAGTATAAGTAAATTTGGGTACAACAAAGGAACCTGAAATCCGATCACGAACATGGGAATATTCATAGCAAGTCCATGTAATGCAAACACCATGAAAAACTTTGACTGTTGCTCTATTTCTTGGCATGAATAGAGGCATGAGGTAATATTCATTAAACTCATGAAATAGAGCATGAAGCTTACCTAAATTATCAATTATAAAGCCTTGACATTGAGGAACAACAACATTGAAAAGATTGTGACAGATACCATAAAGACATTGAGTATCATTGGTATATATAATCATATTTCTCTTGCTCCCAAACATTAGAACATGTGTCATAGGCACAAAACATTTATGTTAAAGAAGACTACATTTCCAAAGGAACCTTAAACTCTAGATACCATATTAAATATATTGAAAATTAGGTATAAGATTAATATACCTTGTGCAAAAAATAACATAAGGTATTGCATTTATAATAAATAAAATATGGGCTAAACCCAAAATACAAATAATGATAGGTGATAACATTATTTTCTACCTTTTGGTGTTGAGTTTTGTGAATAAAATCAACTCTCCAATAGCTTTTATCTTGCTTAATCCTTAAGTTTATCTTTACTTTGCATTGTTCTATGTTTTAGTTGTTTTATGTTTGTTTACCTCTAATATCTATTTTGAATGTGTGAAATAAGTCAATAGGAACCAATTCTGGTAAAAGAAATCCCGTTGGTACTCAAAGAAGCATGATTGGATAAGAAAGAATTATTTTTAGACAAATACTCATGTTAGGTGGCACTAGAATCATACCTAGTATTTTATTTTCCAATAAATGTTTGTACCTAGGAAAAAAACTTGGTTCATTAGTAATATTAAACTCTAGAAATTAATACGTGATTTTACTTGTTGAGGATTAAGGGACTAAAACTTGATGAGTAACCATAGGGTCAAAGTCTTTAGAAATAAAATTTGAGTATATTGATAAGTTGATTTTGACTTAAATATGAAATTAAGATGTTTGTGAATGTAAAAAAATAAAATAGATGAAATTTAGTCTTTACAATTATAAATAGTCTATTTTAAATGTCTTGTTACATACCAACTCTTTTGATAAAAATAAAAAAGTTTACATTGTGAACTTTATAACCTAATTAAATACACGAGTTGTCGAATATTACTTAAACCTTTTATTACTTGTTCTATAACACGGATATACTTACTGTGTAATTAGTTTTCCACTACCAATATAAAAAATTATAACAGAAAAACCTAAGATAAAAAGTAAAAGATAATATAATTGGAAGCATTCCAACAATAATATTTAATCAAATCCAAATTCATATATTACCCGTGTAAATATCTAAATTTGCTTTTGAATAATGTAAAGGCCATGGCTCCTAAGAATTATGAGGAATGATCGTGTTCGTTTTTGGAGAATTAATTTTTGAAAGTAAAACAATATATCTATACTCAATTTAGTGTAAATCATACTCACTATTATCCTTTTACTAAATTATATTCCCAAGCTTACAATGGGATAAAATATTCCCAATATATATATATATATATATATATATATATATATATATATATATTAAATTAATTTTTCTAATTCCCGACTTCATAGATTCCATGTCTAAACGAATTTAATAAATTTAAAAACATTAACTAAGTTTCTTAATTAACACAAAAGTTAATTAGTTTCATTTGCATTTAAATCCATAAGTAGTACTTTTCATACAAATCTGACAAATCAGTATCCAAGAAAAGGGAAGAAGGTTGTTGTTAAAAATTACATTACATAAAACACGTAACAATTAATAAACAATAATTAATTTTTTCATTTTTAATAAAAATATATATATTTTTTAATAATGGAAGTCACCATTATTTCCCCTCTCTCTTAAGTCCAAAATTCAGCCTTCTGACACTGTTTGTAATGGAAGTGCATTGTAGCAGTTTAGTCTCTGAAAACTCCGTCTTCGTGATTCCTATGGATCAAGAAGACGAAGCAACCCATTCGCATTCTTTTGGTTCTTTCTCCTTTCCCAACGTTTCCGCTGTAATCTGAACCCAGCGGATCCAGATCCACCCATCTCTCAAAAATGGTAATCAACCCAAACCCTTCTTACCCCTAAAATCCCAATTCCGGAAATGCCATGTTTTCTTCAACCCCCACCTAACCCCACTTCTCTAATCCTTCTGGGTATTCCCCAATTCGCAAAAAGACATGGTCTTTACTAGAATTGCTTCACTTGTCTCCACCAAATTCCCCAATTCAAACTCCTCCACTTCTCTATCCAACAACATTCGAATCTCTTCCTCTCTCCAGGACCTCTCCTCGTACCGTCATGTTGACGCCACGGTACCCCTTCACAAGCTTCCAACACCCTCCACTTCCTCGCGCCGCAGATGCCTCAAAATCGCACTCTTCCTCGCATCGTTCTTCCTCCTAACCTACCTCCTCTTCTTCCTCCTTTACTCCTATTGGAACCATGGTTCCGGCAAGTACTACGTTGTACTCGATTGCGGCAGCACCGGCACGCGCGTTTTTGTCTACCGCGCTTCCGTTCGGTTCCAACGTCGTAGCAGTCTTCCAATTGCTGTTGACTCCTTGAGGAATAGCTTGCACAAGAAGCCTCGTGGTCGAGCCTATGATCGAGTGGAGACCGAGCCTGGAATTGATAAACTAGTGCGCAACGTGTCTGGGTTGCACAAGGCGTTGAAGCCGTTGCTTAGGTGGGCCAAGAAGCAGATTCCAGTTCATGCTCATAAGTCTACTTCGTTGTTTCTTTTTGCCACTGCTGGGGTGAGGAGGCTTCCGGTTATTGATTCTATGTGGCTGTTAGATAATGCTTGGACTGTGCTTAAAAACTCTCCCTTTATGTGTGAGAGAGATTGGGTTAGGATTATCTCTGGCCCCGAGGAGGCTTATTATGGGTGGATTGCCCTTAATTATGATAATGGCATTTTGGGGGCTAGGCCTAGGAAGGCTACTTATGGCGCACTTGATTTGGGTGGCTCTTCTTTGCAGGTCACGTTTGAGAGTGATCAACAGATGAATAATGATACTAGTTTGTATGTTAGCATTGGATCTGTTAGACATCATCTCACTGCTTATTCGCTCCCGGGGTACGGTCTGAATGAGGCGTTTGGTAAGTCTGTGGACTATCTATATAGGAAGGAGGTTGCTTTAGGTAATTTTGATCTAGGCAGTAGTGGAAATATTGAGTTGAAGCATCCTTGCTTGCAGGATGGGTATAGGGATGAATACTTTTGTTCTCGTTGTTCATCTGATAACAAAGGTGGGAAAGAATTGGGTGGGGGTGGACGGTTGGGAACTTCATTAGTGCTTGTTGGTGCTCCTAATTGGAAGGAGTGCAGTGCAGTAGCGAAAGTTGCTGTGAATTTGTCTGAATGGTATGATCTTGGCGCAGGGCTTGATTGTGCAGCGCAGCCTTGTGCATTGCGTGACAATATGCCTCGCCCCTATGGACATTTTTATGTGATTTCTGGATTTTATGTTGTATTTAGGTTTTTCAACTTGACTTCTGAGGCTACACTTGATGATGTGTTGGCAAAGGGTAAGGATTTTTGTGAAAAGAGATGGGATGTTGCAAAGGCAAGTGTTGTTCCGCAACCCTTTATTGATCAGTATTGCTTTAGGGCACCGTACATTACCTCTCTGCTGAGGGAGGGTTTGCACATTAAGGATAATCAGATAAGTGTTGGCTCCGGAAGTATCACCTGGACACTTGGGGTTGCCTTGTTGGAAGCTGGAAAGGCATTCTCCACTAGATTTGGGATTCGTGATTTGGAGTTGTTCCGGATCAAGATAAATCCTCTTGCTCTTGTGCCTATTCTGTTGCTTTCATTTATTCTACTTCTTTGTGCTTTATCATGTATTGGCAAATGGATGCCAAGGTTTGTCCGGAGGCAATATCTTCCAATTTCCAGGCATAACAGTGTTTCTGCTGCTTCTGTTCTTACCATGCCGTCTCCTTTTCGGTTCCAGCATTGGAGCCCAGTGAACTCTGGTAAACTATTTATTTATGTAAATAATGATCACTACCAATCCGAAAACTATCTAACTGTTTTGTTCAAAAAATTTCTAAGGAGAATAGAAAGTAGTCTGTTTTTGTTGTCTTTTTAGTTCATACTATTAATTATTACATGTATGGAATGATGACAACGTTCATTTGTATATCTTGGATGCCACTGCGACTTGTTTTGTCTATGTTTTCACCAATTGGCAAAGCTTGCTGTTGTCACAAATGTGCATGCAATAATTGTAGAGTTAACCTCAATTCAATTTACACATATGACACTGCAGGGGATGGAAGGTCAAAAATGCCACTCAGCCCAAAAATTGCAGATTCACAACAAAGTCCGTTTGGTCTGGGGCATGGGCTAGATGACAACAATGGTGGCATCGAGCTTATGGAGTCTTCATCGTACCCATCAGCCAGTAATGTCTCACACAGCTATTCCTCAAACAGTTTAGGGCAGATGCAGTTTGACAGTAGCAACATGGGTGCCTTCTGGTCCTCCTACAGGAGTCAGATGCATCTGCAGAGTAGGCGATCGCAGTCTCGAGAAGATCTCAATTCCTCATTGGCTGAAGTTCATCTGGTCAAGAGTTAGCTCAACTTCTGAAAACATCGGTATGATTTCGACAATAACATCCTTTTTTAATACATCATTGTTTCCTTTGAGTTTTACTTTAACAAATTTTCCGAGGGATTCTTCTCTGTAACATACTAACATCTGTAAGTAAGTGATAGTCAAGTAATACATATTTTTTGTTGAATATTCTTTCTGTATTTAATTAAGATTTCCACACATTTCCCCCTAGTTTGTAAATTTATTGTAAATAGCAACAAATTTCATGGATTGTTGATTATAAGTTGTAGGCCAATTAAACGTCAGTGCCCGACCAAGATGATTTATTTCTTGGCATTGAGTCGCAACAACATCCACGAGTTGTTAAGCACAAACTAACACTTATTCTATGCAAACTCTCCTTGGTGGCTTCGGAAGACAAGTCAAGCATAAACTCTCCTTGGTTCCTATACCATTCTTTGAACTCATTAACAGCTATTACCATGGAGAATTTCTAGTTTCATAACTGGTGTGACTGATGACTTGTGAAATCCCTTTAGAAAATATGAACATCACAGAGAAGTTCTAACAGAGAACAATCCTCACCCGCTTTAAAGTCAAATAAGCTACTGAATTGACTTAACATGTTGCAACTTTCCAAGTTTCTTACTGGTTCCCCAAGGGAGGAAAAAAATTAGATACAGTATCTCAGGTACTATTAAATCTATTCTCATATTAGATTTGGAATTGAACCTTGATAATATGTCATGACATTCAATCAAATAATTTACAAACTCCATGCCCAAAGGACCATGCATCCAAGTTCTGCATGTACTTTATTCTTTTTCTACTAATTTTGTTGATTGATTCTAATGTCTGACACCAGATTATATCTCAATATCTAACTTTTATTCTAAATGTTAATATTTTCAATGTAATCTTTTGTTTAGAGTTTAATAATATTTGATCAAGCAACCATACGTCATCCATTTACTATAATTGGTGAAAAGTACCACGTTTACTTCTATTTTTCGTCGAACAACGGATTTGGTTCCTAATATTGCCATGATCAATTAATTTTAACTATTACTATAGACTTTTTTGAGGTAGAAAGGAAAAAAGAAGGTAAAAATAGTGAAAAAAGTTATTTAGACAAAGGGAAAGTGAGTGAAAGATAAGATTAAAGTTTGTAGCAGATTTAGTTTTAATACAATAGAATAAATTTGGTTGTATATTAATATGTTTAGAAAATAATTTATTCATAATTTTTTTTAAATATAAATTAAAGTCAAAATAAAATTAAAATTAAAAACTATTACAAAAGTCATTAAATAGAATATATATATATATATATATTAAAATAAATTATAAAAATTTAAATGAATTGATTTAATTTTATTGATGTTTTTATTTTAATTATTTTATATATTTTAATATAAAATATATATTAAAAATATATTAAATTTATTTCATTAATTTTTTTAAGATTTTTCATTTAATATTCATGTTATAATAATAATCAAATACACTTATAATATTTAATTATCACATATTACATATGAATTTTAAAATATGTAATTATTATAATAATAAAATATATTTGTAATATTCAATTATTATATTACATATCAATTTTAAAATATGTAATAATATTAATTTAAAAATCAAGTGATTAAATTTAATTTTTCTTGCAAGATCGAGATCAAGTACGTAATGTAACATTCCAATTTAGTAATATAAAACTATTAAAATGAACATTAAATTGAAAATGATATAAGAGTAACTACACAGTTGTTATGAACAAAATTCTTCGGTTGAAGAACAAAAGTACAACCTATACTGCAAGTTTCACTTCTAATCTTTCATTGAGTTAATTGAAATATTTTATTCCTAAGCTCACACCATTTAGGTGATCATCACAAAAAAGAACAACAAACAAAGACATACCACAAAAAAGCAAAGGTAAGCTAGAGTATCAAAAGATTTTATATATCAATTTAAAACAATAACAATATACAAGCATTTTATAAATTAAACAACACAACACTTTATCCAATCTACTTGAAACCCTTTTTATTGTCCGGACAAATGTATTGATGTCGGACTCATGGGGAACCTGCACCCGTGTATGGTGGAGCAACCAAGCTCAGAAATAATAACAATAACCACATCCTCAACCACCACCAATAATACCATACACCAAGGTTAATCCGTCAAACATCTATGGCCCTAACCAATGACTATAGACTAGGACCTCCTACTACTTTCCACGACATAATCACCCATCTCTACGTGAGGTGGGGCTATTAAAAGTGTCAGGATCATTCCCCAATCTAGGAGCCCCTACTTCAAATACATAATACCACATAACCAACTTAGGATATCCCTCCTTGGGATTTCCTTTCTCACATAATACATGAAATCCACATCTCATACCTTGCTTTAACATCATCATCAAATCTCATACATAATCACATTCACAACTTTGTTTCCATATCACATTGCATACCATAATACACATTCATACATACTGAGCAATGAATCTCAAAAGTTCAATTGAATCAAACTATAACAAGAAAAATAAAGAGTAAACTAAAACCTGAACAATTCGCTCAACGCATACCATTCGCTAAACGAATAAAACTAACAATGCTCTCATACCTCAACAATTCACTTAACACACACCATTTACTAAGCTAAAATCCTCAAATAACAAACCCACCTCTACAACCACTCGTTGAGCGAATGGATTTGCTCAGTGAGTCTGCATAATCTACAACACCAAAATCTGCAAAATTATGCAACTCACACCAAGTTTACTAATTCTAACTATTTTTTCCAACTTCTAACCCTCCTAGATTGTGTTGTGCACCTATTTATACGTAACCAATGTTGTCCAAGCACTTCTAACCTCAATCTAAACAATTAGATTCAAGATCTCACTCAAGAACTCACAAAAACTCAACTTATAGACCCAAATTGAATTCTACCATTTGTGGCACAATTCCAAGCAACTTAAGGACTCAAACCAATCCCAAATGACTTATCAAGACTCCCCAAACTGATCATACAAGCACAGAACCTCCAACTCACGTTTTCACTAGTTCACTTCCTCAAATTGAGTTCTAAACTAAGTAGAACTCTATCTTATTACCACCACATACACACACTTCTTATTTCTTCTATTCTAATTGTTAGAACAACTCACAAATCAACTTAACCAACTCCAAATACCTCTCACCGGTTCCCAACACTTCTCTCACAATTTCCCTGTCCAAAACCTCATTTTAGACAAAAATAGCTTACAATCACTAGTAACCAGTTCTTTTTCCCAATTAAATCAACATACTAGTTTCACAAATACCAATTCCCAAAAATCAATAACAAATACACACAGGTTCAACATGTTTTTAAGTCATCCATCATTACACAAATCACAAATTAGCTCAATATAATAAAATACAGTCAAATTCTTCCTCTCTCAACATCTTAATTTTTTTATACACTCTCACATATTATATTACAACATATATAAATCCCACTACTTTCAACATAAATACAATTTAAAGTAAATATTCTAGCTTCCCTTACTTTACACCGACGATACACAGCTCGAACTTCTTTAAACGCTCCGCCGATCACTTGCGGTACGAAACTTCTAGAAAACTTGCTCGATTCAACAACTTGATCAGTTGAAGAGGTAGCCCTCGACGCCAAGATCGCCTAGACACTTCCTGATCGTCAAACAGATGACTTGAGGTCAAAAACCTTTAAAGAGAAGTGAAAGAGCGAAGAGAAAATGTTTTAGAGAGATGGAATGTTCTTAAAATAATAAAACGAGTTTATAAAATTTTATTTATATTATAAAGTTATTTTATAATAAAATATTCAGTCCTATTATTTTAATACACCTACAAATTCTAATACTCTATTTTCTAGATTCTTACCCTTAATATTAAAATAATTTATTTTACAAAATATAAAAATTTAAATATTTTAATTATTTATTACATTATAATATAAAAATAAATATTTTAATAGATTTGTCCATATGTAATAGAGTATTCAGGTATTATCCTTTTTATACATGGATAGTCCAATTTAGGCTTTTCTTCATGTATGGTGTTTCCATTTTTGGAGACCGACATACCTAAAACTACCATTAGACTTAACTGCCATTACTTGTCTACAGAGAAATAATTGAAAGAATTATTCTTAGATGGATAATGATATTTAGACAACATTTTTTTAACAACATTTAAACATTGATTATGTGTCAATCTATGATTGGTCAAAAATTACTCCACAATCAATAATAATAATCATAAACATTATTGTGGAGTAATTTTTGACCAATCACAGATTGACACGTAATCAATGTTTAAATGTTGTCAAAAAAAATGTTTTCTGAATATCATTATCCTTCTTAGATATATGACTAGTGATTGGTAACCTACAAAATCATTCGGAAAAGACGAACATCCAATATCACATACCTTATTCAATTAACATCTCATCTTGCAACCCAACTCAAACTTTCGTCTGCATAGAGTTTCTCTCTTTTGTAAAATTTTAAATAAATAAATTTTACTTTTTTTAAAATGTATGAAATTTTCTTTTAATTTTCGTATGTCTATTTTTCGTATTCGTTATAGTTAGCATTATATCACAATATTATAATATATTGCTCCCAATGGTCTTTCAACTTTTTATTTAACATATGAGCATTTAACAAGTATTATATTATAATTAGGGATAAAAACAATATTTATTTTATTTTTAGAAAAAATAAAATAAATATAACGGTAACAATAGTTAAAACACGTTCCTTTTATGGGACCAAAATTATGTGTAAGCATAATATTTTTATGGAAGAAATAGTACTAAATTTTAAAAAATTAAAATATTATGGTTCCGAAACAGTCTTATATTTATTTATAATTCTAATGTTTGATGTACATACATCACATCCCAATTTTATTCTTAATTTAAATATATATAAATTACTTATATTGTAAGAGTAATTTAATTACACTGAAGTGTAAAAGAAATTAAAAATATTTTTTTAACAACTATTTTTTCATAATTTTTTTTCAATAGTATTTTATGATTGGTCTTAAATAAATCAATAAAATAAAATAAAAAAATTGTTATGAAAAATTCTTAACATCAAATTATTATGAAAAATTGTTAACGGATGAGAAAAAAAATAAAAGTTATAGGAGAATTTCATCTATGAATTATTTGCACGTTGAATTGATCGAAATATGACATGTTGAACAATGATGTATCCCAGGTGGTGTACGATAAAGTTATATCTGCTGGGAACCGCCTGATCTATGGCATAGATCTTGTCGGATCTCTACGTTACTCTGTTTCTTTCATACCCAACTCCTTTATTTATTTACTTCTTTACCCCTGTCATCAAGATCTCTGTGCTACCATGTAACTACTGCGAATAATGGTGAGAACGGTGAATAATGGTGTTGAGAAGGAATAATAATGGTGCCATGCTATACATCATACACTGACACAAGGCCCACACGCCATTCATCACAACGGCCCCACTTTCCTAAGATCACTTTCCTTCACAAACAAACCATGAAAACCGTAAGGAACCCGCCGTGGAAGCTTCACCTCCGCCACCACGTCCAGCTCCGGCGACTTCGTGTCCATCACCAAGAACGTCGACTCTCTCTTCCTCTCGTCGTGCACGTACGTCACCAAGTACCCATCGTCCTCCTCACCCCCTTCCTCCTTCGCCACGAAGAAAGGTTCCCCGCCGTAGCACCCCTCGCCGAACATCCTGCATCCCACCGTACAGTCCCTCCGCTCATTCGCCTTCGACACGTCCAGCTTCACCACCCCCGAGATCTTCGGCATCGGGTCTCCCACCGCCGCGTAAACGAACCTATTCTTCTTCCCAACGAATGCCGGGTTTACAACCGCGAAATCAAGGTTCCGCGCCGACACCGGTTGCCGCGTCACCATCCCCGTCTCCAGATCGATCTTCACCTTCTCCACCATCGCGTGAATCAGCTCCATTCTTTCCAGTGCGTGCTCCACCGACAGAATATTTGGCGCCAACAGTACCACCGTTCTTCCCCCGTCCTCCTCCCACGCATTTATCGCGTGAATTATATTAAAACCCGGCACGTCGAACCACTTCATCTTGGATTCATCCTTAGCATCTCTGTAATAACAGTTAAATCCGAAATAATGAAACTACATTTATATACAGTTGAAAGGGTTAGGCTTGTAGTGTTTTATAGTACTGTTACACACATCTAAACTAATCAGAATTTAATTTCTATAGTTTGCGTACCGAGGAAGGATTCCAATCCTTGGGACCTTGGAAGCGACGGAGCCGACGGGGGAGCCACCGGCGATCATGTCGAGAGGATTCATTCCGAGCTGAATGTCGCAGAAGACTGCATAGTTCTTGGTGATGGCGAAGTCGTGGAGAAACGAAGGTGAAGTCATGGAGAAGATAGGCACGTCGTCGTATTTGTTCCCGTTAGGGTCAAAACGGAAGTAAGTTAGGAACGGGGGAATGGGACCGTAACGGAAGGCGAAGCATTCCCCTGTGTCGGGGTCTATCTTCGGATGCGCCGTCATGCTGAGCATAAGTTTGCCGTTGAAGTCGTAACGGCCGATTGTTTCGACGTCGCCGTTACTGGTAACATTGACAGCGTAGGGGAGATCGGATTCGCCTAGCGCGAAAAGACGGTTACCGAAGAAGGCTAAGCTGGTGTTGGCCAACCCAAAGCCATTAGAGGGATTGAACTGTCCGGTGAGGACCCTCGCCGCGGAGAGAGAGCCACGCGCCGCGGAGGCAACGAGGGAGTTGAAGCCGGAGAAGACGTTGGGGATGAGAGGAAAACCGGCGTCGTTTTCCATAGTGTATTTGTAGGTTTTGACGTAGCGGCTGCAGAGAGTGGGTTTGCCTTGGGATATGCGTAGCGCGTGTAACATGCCGTCGCCATCGAAGAGGTGATAGGGTCCACGCGGGAGGAACTGAGGGTTTGGGCCGTTTCGAATATAGGCGCCGTCGAGGCATGGCGGGAGGGCGCCCTGGACGACTTGGCACTCGGTGGGAGGGAGTTCATCGACGGGGGCGAAGTTTTGGGACAGGACGTGTCTGGGGTCTAAGGAGGGTTTGAGCGGAGGGTCAATGAAGTTGTTGATGATGTTGTCCAACGCGTTCAGCATTAGCGCTGGCGCCCATGAATTCGTTTTCCTTTTTAGTTCCAGTCGCTGCTGCGGCGTCGTTTTCGGAGTGGTGGTAGACGGTGGGGGAAGGGTGGTGGTTTGGGGTTTTTCTTCTGTTTTAACGGTTGATACTGCGGTTTTTAGGAGAGGGTTGGGCGGAGAAGAGACTGGTGGTGGTGGTCCTGTCACTATGACTGGTTTAGGGACCATTTTTGTAGGATAAGGTTAATTCTTTCTCTGTGGCTCGTTATATCGGGTGAAGTACACGCTTCTTCTATATTATTATGTCTCTTACATTCCTCTTTTATATATAAAAGAATTCTTACGATATATGTATATCTAATTAACTTTATTTTCATTTATTTAGGAAAAATAAAATAGATATTTTCATTTTCTATAGATAAATCAATTATATTTCCAATAAGGAGCATCCGAATAAAACATACTCTTCCATCACCACTTGTTTGTTTTTCATGGCATATACATCTTCTGAGGTCCCTATCTATATATATGACTTCTTTTTAGCATAATTCTATCTTCTTGATAAATCAAATTTATGTGAGATATTTTAAGTAACAAGTCCATTTCACTACTTAAAAAATCATTTTTTTTCTTTTCTACCGTTCAAGAAAAATTAAGAGATATATTTCACAAAAAACTTATAAATTAAAAAATAATAAAACATGAATATGAGGTCTATAGGAGAATAAAATCTATTATCTTCAAAATGTGATAAAAAAAATAAAAAACAAAATTTAAATCCACCAAAATTAGTTTTGATATAAAATAATAAGATGGAATGCGCGATAGTTAAAGAAACAAATAGAGAGATTATTTCATAGAACATATAGATTTTTTATATGTTTGATGGTTGTAAACGGAAGAAACGGGCGGAATAAAATGTCCCCTATGAAGGAGGAAGGAGATAAAAAGACAGTTGTGTGGCTCTGGTTTTAGTAACACTTCCTTTCAACTTCAATATGAATAAACCATAAGTGGAGTGTAAGGTACCAACCACCATTGCCACTCAGTTACTTCACTTTTTGTGGTCCACAACTTCTATAACGTGTAAGGAATTTGGAGTTTTCTCATTTATTTTAAGATCACGGATATTTTTTATATTTTACTGACTATTTAAATCACTTTTAAAGATAATATAAAATCACAAAATAATTTTTTATAAATTTGTTAAATGTTTTTGGATGTCAATCTTTGGAGCCTATCTCTATGACCAACCCAAGAAGGGAATGCGACTTCACCATTACACCAATCAACTCATTTATTTTACTGTCTCAACTATCACCAATCACTTTTTTCTATATATCGCGCATTTTAGTTTCATCAACTTTTTTTCTTTCAAAAAAAAAAAAACTAGTACCTATTATTGATGCCATTAATACAATTATGAAGAATATCCGATACTTTTGACCTTGTATTTCATTTCAGCTAGGTTTTAAACTATACTACTTTTGTTCTTCTGCCTAAGGATTTCGAGGCCTAAGTTTATACAATATTATGTAAATAACACGTAGATAGATATTCATTCCTTTTGGAAAATTCTAAAGCAATTTGAAAAAAAAAAATTAATAATATAAGAAGGGCTTGGGGTATCCATTCAACATTTTTTTACACTGTTAATGTACAATAATATACTTTCATACAGTTAATTCATGTTTGAGTACTGCCACAAGCAATTCTTAATTTTTTAAGCAGAGATTCCCGGGGCTGCATTCCAGCTGCCTGCATCTGATACAGAAACTTAACAGCTTCGATGTAGAAACCATTCCTTGTGTAACCCGAAAGCATAGCATTCCAGCAGTCAACCTTTTTCTCCTCTCGGATCATCTCAAACACTTGTTTTGCATCTCTCAACAACCCACATCTTCCATACATGGCAATCAAACTACACTGCACATAGTGATCCGAGACCAGCCCAAGTTTGATGGCATCAGCATGTACTTGTTCACCACATCGTTCCTGATTCAACATCTTTCCACACGCCTTGAGAACACTAGAAAATGTGAAGCAGTCCTTCTTCACCCCTCGCATTCCCATCTCCCTGAAGTCGCCAAAAACCTCACAGAAATGACTTTCCCTGCAACCACTAATGATTTTAGCCGTCCAAGTCAGCGTGTTATGCCGCGAAACCCCATTGAAGATAGCACTCGCATCTTCCAGGCTCGTGAATCTCCCGTAAAAGTTTATCAAAGAGCTGCTGAGAAGCACATGATCACAAGTACCCAACTTCAATAACCATCCATGAACTTGCAATCCCAGAGGGATATTCAAAGTGCATGCACAAGCCCGGAGAAGACAAGCCCATATCCACGGAGGAAACTCCAACGTACCCAATTGGCCTAACATGTTGACAAAAACAGCCGTAGCCTCCTCATAATCAGCATTATCATAGTACGCAACAAACAAGGTCGCCCAAGAGTTGAAGTCCCTAACACGCATTTTGTCAAACATGTGGCGTGCATTTTCCAACAGGCCACAGGACACAAACATAATGAGAATCCGATTGAGGAAAGGCAAGGGGGGTTTGATGCCGCTCTTGGAGATGTGGGTGTACAACTCAATGGCAGTTTCTGGGTCACCGGAAACAGTGCACTCTTTTATCAATGAGGTATAGATGTCAACGGGTATAGGAAAAGGTAGAGCGTCCATCAAGTGCAATATGTCTGAGGTTGTAGCCTCTTTTCTTTTCTTTTTCTTTGGCTTCTTCATGGTGAAAGTAGTTGTTTGAGGAATGAGGGGACGCGGAAAAGTGTGAATGGGGTAGCGCAGCGGTGGTAGAAGCTCGAGTTGATGGCTGGGAGAAGGCAAACTACTTGGGTTGTTGTTCTTCAGATCAAGCTTTTGATCGAAGAATAGGTGGTGGGTTGCTACTGTTGCCACAGATGCAGTGATGCGTACCATTCTTCAAGTCATGCCTACCCTCCTATCATTGTTTCTTCTATCAGGTTGCTGTCTCTTCCTTTCCAGAAATTCACAGAGCACTTCGAACTTTTTTTTTTATTATTTTAAAGTATTTACAGTTTCAAAAACAAATTAATACTTTTTTTTTTAATTTTAGCTTAGAGTACAAAAATACTGTAAATTAATATATTTAGAAAATAAAAAATTGAGTACATACAAACATTTCAAGCTACTTAACAATGAGGTTATTTACATAAAATAATTCATGCCAGCTTGACCTTTTTTAATCTCACAATGTTCTTTTGAAAAAATCCACACCCTTAAAGTACAATAGCACAAACATACACATTATCATAGCTACTTCAATTTTTTTTATTAGCAAACTTGCTTCGAATGGCAAAAAAAATTGAGGGAGTTTTCCGGATAAAACATACAACGGATAGTTAGTATTTGCGTATATTTATTATTCAGATAATGTGAATAATAAATATTTTAATATCTATTTATAAATAGATTGTAATAGATATTTTAATATTTGTTTATAAATAAATTGTATGTATTATATTACTGTTTTTGTAGATATTCACTATCTCAAAAAAAATTAAAAATTTAATTCATATTTTATTAAATTAAATTAAATTGAAATTAAAATTAATTTATATTTTATATTTATATTTAACTTAATTTATATTATATTTTGTATGATTTTTGTAATTTTATTTTAATAATTTATAAAAATATTTTTTTAAATATTTATAAATATTTGTGAGTATTCAAAAATATTAACAGATTTTAAAATATTCATAAATATTTTTTAAACAGATATTTATAGATAGTAGACGAATAACAGGTGAATTTTTCTATTTTTATTGCGAATAGACACTATTCTTTCAATACTTTTCTAAAAATTATTATTATTATTATTATTATTATTATTATTATTATTAAAAATAATGATAATAAATGAGTTTGAGACATGTTACACAACTACTAGTCATACTTTAATACATGCGAAACTTAAAGTCAATAGCTTCTTTCATCACAGTCTTGTGTAATGATATTATCTTTGAAGAATTTAATGATAATTATTACTATGACACTAGCCTTATTGGAATAGTTTAACATTTTTTTGGACATCACACGTAAAATGAATGGGAGTAGTGAAACATGACAAATTCTGCATCTATAAATAGAAATAGAAAAAA
>NC_028361.1:7699211-7734963 GCF_000741045.1 Vigna radiata var. radiata | reverse complement strand
AAAAAAAAAAAAAAAAAAAAAAAAAAAAAAAAGGTAACCCATTTTGAATATGTGGTTATTTGGTAGAAAAAACCACTTAGATACTAGCAAAATTTAAGAGCTAAAACAAAATTCTAAGAATTTTCAACAAAGAAAAAAAATATATTGAAAAAAAGCATCTTGCACTCCACGTGATTGTGACATAGATAATTATGCTGTCACATGGCTATCATCAAATAGATTGTCCACGTTGTTAAACATGACAACACTTAATGGATTCCATTCAAGAAACCAGAACACATTACGAAAATGAGGGAAATGATCTGGAGAAACCAAAAGCAAAATTCAAGAATTTAATAGATAAAGAAACATATTCAACCTTATTATACATAATCATTTTTATCCTACATTTTAGCTATTTCATATAACACACACTTAAAAAATAGTCTTCTAAAATGAAACAAAAATATAATAATTTCCTCACTTCAGTAATACAGACATTTTTTTCCTAACAGAAACATCCATAATTTATCTTGAGAACAAATGCTAAACAGTTTATGGATATTGCAGAACACAAATGTATGAAACAATGGGTTGTTTGTGGTACTAGACACAACACAACCTGTCTTGGGACAATTTGCTCAACAAGACAAGCCCAGCAATAAGGCTGAAAAGAACATGGTAATGGGGAAAATGGGCATCGTGTGTTAGAAATGAAGGACAAAATTGTGTTGGCACTGGGCAAAGTTATGTCACCGTCGAACAAGTAGCTGCACGGTTTGAGAAATAATGTTTTCTCACACTGTTTCCTGAAGGAGTTTGATGAAGTACCATTTACTTTTGGTCTTCAGCATTCACTTGAATTCAATTCATTAAATATGGCTGGCTGAGAAATGAGAATTCATCAAGATTCATATTCGTCAGGATCTGAATCTATCTCAGCCAATTTATCCTTTAGCAATGGACTTGGAGTAGATCGAAATTGAATAGATTGTAAGAAGTTGAAATAAGCATACTTAATATCGAACTGCATATCGTACCCTGCACAAGACATATGTAGCATCAAAATTCTGATTAAAATTGGACCAGGAACTGAAAAGGGAAGGTTGAGTCCTTACAATAATTAACTGCAATTGTCAATCCTCCATCCTCCGCACTCTGTCTAACATGATGGAACCACATGCTAGGCCTGCATTAGTTTGCTCCTTCAGCATATACCGCAGAAAGGATAATCAATAGGCAAACTAAAGTCTGGGTTAATTCCCACTTCCAATATTCTTCTTTCGAGCTAACAATCTGGTACTAATGGTGATTAGTAAGCGTGGTAAAGATCTTAAGTGAGTTGGATTATTCTAGTAAACTATAAAATGACTCAATCACTGCATCCATTAAGTATACATTATTAGACGAGATGGATTAATTGAAAGTTATACTGCATGAACTAGGAACATAACTTAGTTATGTAACTTCACCTAACATCATATGCCTAGTGACCTAATCATAAGTTCAAATTTACTATCTCATAGTTCATGACTTTTTCTACTTCAGAATTCAAAATGAAGAGTTTAGAAGCTGTGTTATGCTCAGAAGGGGAATAACAAATCTCCTGCTCCACACAACAATTTGTGAATAAAATACCCCGTGTTTCATGAGCTTTACATATAGCTAGATCAAGTTGCTTAATCACGAATCGAACATGTTATGGCATCACAAAATGGTTAACAAGAGAATGGCATCACAAGATTGGCACAAATGATAAAGAACATCCTACGGAAGAGCAAGGGAATCTTACAAATAGAGAACCTCCCCGGCCTTCACAGTACATTCAAAAGGCCGAGGGCCATTGAAGTACAGAGGAAATTTGGCCATCTCATCATCCACGGTCTCCTCAGAAGGATAAGGATCCACACTGCACCAAGGCACATACCTTGTTGGCCTCTCAAGCTCCAAATCGAACTCTCCTGTGTCCTACAAACAAACTCAACACCCAAACGAGATCAACTCCAAAAACTGACACTTCTTATAGTAAACCCCAGACCCCATCAACAATAGCAGACAAAGAGCCCAATTCATCCCAAAAACAACATTCTGCTGAAACAGAAATGGGCCACAATGCACATCCTGCTACCTCTATTTTGCATTTCAAAATATAGTTAGAATTCTTCTAGAGTATGATGAGCTGCATTGTGGTTATGCTCTTGTACTATTTTCTGTTTTCTTTTATTCCTTCTTATCCACATGTTATAGCACTATATATGGTGTACCTTTCTTTCATCACTATACAGGGAATTTCATTCCAGTATAAAATTTATACGTTGATAGCCTCAGCATAGTTACTTGTCGGGAACTTCACATATAAATGATGGTACCAACCTATGGAATGAAAAGAAAAGAAAAGAAAAGTACTTATTTTCTTGAATAAAAAACGATGGGATGAAAATACCGAAGAATATGTGTAAGTGGCAGCAGGGTACTGTTGAATGTACAAGCGATGAACATCAGTGGGTGGCAGCAAGATGAAGTGCTTCTCCCCAGTGACAACAGCGTAGAGATTCTCGTAATGATCCTTGTGGAACGAGGTTTGGGAATGTTGGTTACCAATCCAAAGATTCACAGCTTCGGGCTCAGAGCCAATAGCTTCGGTGGCCCAACCGAGGTGGGGGTCACAGTCAGCGGCGAGAGACGAATACTCAGAGCGAAAGCAATCGTTTTGTTGCTGCGCGTAAGCCACAAGCTTGTGGGGTTCGGAATTGGAGATGAGGCTAAGGGCTTCGGGGAAGGGCACGTGCTGCACGTGCGCGGAGGCGAAGCAGAGGGAGGAGTGGAGAGGGGAGAGGGCGTCGGCGGCGCCGGTGGGGGTGAGGTGGAGGGAGATGGTGGCGGCGGAGAGGGTTTGGGAGAGGTAGGAGTGGTTGGGCCAGGAAGAGAGTGCGGGCCAGTGAGAGATGGCGTTGGAGATTATGCATGGTTTGTTTGGGGTGATGAAGTCTCTCAGGAACTCAACTGGGTTAGGTGGAAACTCTAGTCTCTCTACTCTTCCACTGTTTCCCAAGCTCAAATCCCTCACTTCCCTCCACAGTTCCTCTATCTCCTTCATCTTTCTAACTATCACTTTCTCAGGAACAAGGTTCTAGAGCGTTTTATACGTAATGTGGGGTTTATGATAACGTGAAACGAAAATGGAAGCAGGTACATAGTTTTTGGTCGACATATGAAATTTATGATTCGTTTCCCTACGTTCTGGAAAAGTTAAACAACCAGTATAAAACAGGGCCATTGATTCTATAACATTTTTCATTCAAAAGATCTCTGCGCTCTTTTAGTACGAGACTACAGTTTGTTTTTACAATTCAGTAAATGGTTAGATCGTCTTTTGCTTTTTAGGTAAAACATAAAGGCAATGGCTTGACAGCATTTGTGACAAGGACAATAACTGTTTAGATACATAAAATATGTGAAACGTAATGCATTTGTATGAGATTTTGCTGAACTGTAGCATATATTATACAGGTTTGGTTGCGATACAAGAAAAAAAAAAACTCGACTGTTTAAATGCACAACTTAATCTATCCATGGGGTGCAATCTCAAAAGTAAAAGCTGTGTTGTTTCTCAGCCAAGTGAATGTTTCCGGGTCAGTCCATTTCCTGACAATGAGAATAGGCAAAGTGGGTGTTTTGCCACACCATGTCACCATATGGCTTCAACTAGTTGTGGCCTATCTTGGCGCCATTCACTCTGTTGCAAGCATTGCAGCGTGGGATGCACTGCTCAAACAACGATGGTCAATAACCAACCACTCCATGATCTTCAAGACATGTTGAGTCCAACTAGCTTCCCCAAGCAGCTATGCAAGTGGTCAGGAATGAAAACCATCAGTCTTTGGCCATGTCAGCTACTCACCGAGTTTGAGGATGCTGTGTCACCAATGCGAATCCTATTTGGCAATGGCCTTGCAATTAGCCCGTCTGTGACCCAACCTACCGATTCTCCATCATTTTTAACATGGTTGAATTCCCTTTCTGCGTAATCCAGAGATATATGCAGCCTCCCACCGGGTTTAGAATCATTCAGGGTTCCTTTTCCTCCAATTCCTGCGTTCTTTTCTAACCAATAAAGGTAATTGACCTGGAACAGTGCCTTCAGCATGTCTTGCTGTGAACAGTTTTCTTTCAGTACAACCTGAACCAGAAACACACATTATTAGACCCATGATGATACACAACGGGAAAAAATAAAATATAAAGTAGCCTTTCAAATTCAGAAAAGACTACACTTGATGTACCAATGTGCTAATAACACCTCAAGGGGAAAACCATTTGACAAATAAACCACGACATTTTCAGGAAATAGCTTTAGATTTTTATAGACAGGAAAAGAACAGACCAGCTCAGAACGGAATAGAAAAGCTACAAGATAAAAAATGAATTGGTAGCCTTCTGCTGTTTCAGTGTGTATTACAGATATCTCATTACATTTGGAGCTCCCCACTACATAAGTTTATTAATAAAAAAAACTCCAAAAATAGATGGAACCAAAAACAAGGATAACAGCTGTAAACATTTTGTAACAACGGTAACTGACAAGAAAAGTTAACGTGGCCTTTTAGTTCTAAAGTCTTGGACTCATTTGTTTCTTATTTTTCAAAAAGTCTCTTCGTTGCCAACTTACACAGAATTTTCCCATGTGCTCAGACAAGATGTACCCTTCATTTTTATAAAGCCCGAAGAGGGCAAGCACATCTTCCTTGCCGTTGACAATTTCACTGAGCTTCGATCCAAGCTGCAGACGACGTTCAATTTCTGCAGCTGCGTCTTTTGCTTCAGATGATAAAGCAATTGATTGTACCTATTACAGAAGTAAACAAGCCAAAATATTTAAAAAATTATTTTATGCTAAACATAATACCAATCATTTCTGATACTCGTCCATCCTATAGGGCAGCCTAATCAAATTGATGTTGGAAGAGTATATATGCTGTAATGTTATTGTAAATAACAGTACCTTTTATTGGTCACTCTTACATGTTCTATGTTTCTAATTCCTATACTCAACTAGCATTGAGAAAATTAGTGAACTTACAGGTGGCATAAGAACAACCACCCTATTAAAACTATAATAAAATGCAAAATGTAAGTATTCGAACAAATTATCATCAGAACAAGGGACACACGGACATATGACCTGATACTCCCCAGCCTGAACTGAGAAATGATAAGGGCTATTAGAAGAAGACAGAAAGAACCTTAAAATTACACAAGCCATTACTAGAAAAATAGCAAGCAGAAACTTTTGGACCTGGAAGACACGAGCTTTCATTTCAGAGGTTTAAATTTCACAACTTTAACACACGCAATATTAACTCACCTTGTTTGCAAAAGTTGCATTTAATATGGATACTGCTGGAAATAGTGGCTCCTCGTCATTTACATCTTTAACTGGAGGTGCCTGGCCACTGAGTAGATATTCACTGAAAACCAAACCTGCCAAAATAATCAACGAAACACATAAAGCTTTGACCTTTTAACGAAAAATCAGTCCCTAGTAGCATTTCCAGATTTCCAAGCCCTCGAAAAAATATTGCAACCAAAGAAAACTTCCAATGTTATAACAAAATTAAATCCCCACAGGGAAAACATTTCAGAATATTCCATATGATATAGAATTTAGTCGGAAGAGATGAAAGAAACAGAAAGACAGAGAGAGATGAGGGGAAGAGAGAACAAAACAGAATGGGTGGTTTAAGGGAAGGAGGAGAGAACAGAGAAAGGTCAAACAATATGTGCACCCACTTCTGTCATAAACATTCAATCCAGATTCACCCGTCTAGAATACAAGAATCTTCCTTACTTATAGACAGCTATGAACTAACAATACCTGACCAACATTCCTGTGTTATTGATATTTACATATCAACATATTTCATGGACAGTATAAAGTAAACCAATTATGTCTGAAAGAGAAACAGTAAGACAGCTCTCACATGATTGTGTTTAAGCAGGCGTAAGCTAGGGAGAAGAAATTACTTGCACGATAAGGATTTAAAGTCCGTAATTGAATGGATTGGTATGACTTCAGATTGCAGTACATGTGTATCCAAGTCAAGACACAAAATGAAGCAAGAACAAGGGGTGTGGAGGAGCCTATGCAGTTACCCAATCCTATACCAAGCCCAATACCAATAAACCTGCTTGCCATTCCTTGCACTTCCCCTTTAGCAATTACCTGCAAATCCACCGTCATTTTCAGAAGAATATAGGTAAAAACACATATGTCAAATGAATACTCATGAATCATGTCACTTGTAGCATTAGTTGGATACCAAACTAAGAAAATGAAATGACCATGGTGTTGCGTCAATAACTTAACACTCCTAGTCAATAAAGAAGAAATGATCAAGTTTTCACCTCTGCAAAATTCCTTTGAGCAGCAAAACCAGCAAAGAAACAGCTCCTGGTAGAGGCCTGTGAAGACAAAATCAGTACAAACCTCCAATGGTAGTTATCATACAACAAACGACCAACTCGGTAAGGCTAGAACAAAAAAATTAATCACTTTATGCATACATATCATTGCTATACTTAAACACTTAGTTTCAACATGCATTGTATTCGTTTAACCATTTTACTGATACACCAGCACAATTGAAATTGAATAATCATGTAAAGTACAGATTACTACTACTACACAAGACACAGGTGGCTTGACCAACACTATCTAGACAAAAAGTTGCTCATATCAAATGATAAAAATTTCTGGTTGGCCAAATCAAAATTATTTCAAATTGCAAGTTTCGGTTTGCAAATCATAATCCTAATAACTATGCTGAATCATTCACACAATTGGAAACAAAAATCAAAAGGTAAAAACTTTGTGCAGATCATTATCATTACAGTACTTAAACACTTCATTTCAATGTGCATCACTCTTACTTAAACCAGAACGGCCAAAACATTATCTTCCGTGTTAAACAAAAAGACTTGAAAGACATAGCAAAACATTCATACACTAAAAACTGGCATAACCTGAATCAGTGAAGCAGCAGAGCGAGAGGCCCCAGCCACAGCACCAATGAGCACAAAAAACTGAGGGAAAGCGGGAGTACACATCTCCAAACCAAAGGCAGCATTTTCAAGAAGGTCAGCAAACAATCTCCACCCTTTGGGGTTAACATCAAAATGGCGACCAAAGTTTGACAACATGATCTTACTGAGGTACCCAATTCCATCCTTGAGCACCCAATTGATGGCAGCAGCAGTTGGAATAGCCCCTTTTCCCAGTCCAACAGCATAAAGCAACGATTGCGTTGCCAGCACTCCACTAACCTGGCAAGCTACACCCTGAACTGCTCTCCAAAGAGAATACTCCAAGTAATCACTCGTCACACTCTCGGGAAAACCCTCTGGAAGCATTAATCGCGTGAAGATGTCCCTGCACTTGAGCCACACAAAGGATGCAAATTGTGAAGGCTTGAGGGATTGTAACTCCGCCAACAACCCCGGGTTTGCGGAGACAAAGACATCTTTGGTGGGGTCAGGGACAAGCCTGGTCCACTTGCCACCTCTGACTTCCCAAACGGGTTCAGACGAAAGCTCGTTGTCGGTAGAGGAAGACCAGGTTTTGGCGTTTGCAAGTTTAACCTGGAGGAGGTGGCAGAAGAAACATACGGAGGAAGAGCATAGCAGGGAAAGGAAAAGGATGCGATGAGAATTTGAATTTGAATCTGAATCGTTGGAATCAAAGGGGTTACCCCAGCTACCACCGTTGCCATTGTTATTATTGTTGTTATTACTGTTGTTGTTTCCGCTGCCTTGGAATAACAGAGGAAGGGCCGAAAGGCGAGAGGTATGAGAAGGAGTTTGTTGTTTAGGACGAAAGGGGACGGCGTAGGCGAAATGTGGAGGCGACGGTGGAAGACGGTGGCGAAGTGGAAGAGAAGTGAAGAGAGAGGCGGATAAGGGCGTGCAGGCGCAGCCCATTTCAGTGGTTCCGCCGGCACGAGAATAGGAGAGGAAGAAAGGTCAAAACTTTGACATCGCATTTAGGGTAATAATATTCAGTCAATGTGACCGGTTATGCTCATTGTTCATGCCGCCACTACTATCTTTGTTTTCTTCACACTGTTCGCGATCGTGTTTTAAACTAAACAACTTTAATTGAAAAATTATAGATGTAAAATAAATTAATAATTTTTGTAGAAGATTTAAAAGAAGTGTTTTATAAATGTATTCTGATTTATATTTTATTTACGGTGACAAAAAATATTTTATGAAGAAGGTGATTTTTATGAAAAGACTGTTAAAAAAATGCATACAAGGTTTAATTAAATCTTAATGTTCCAGTTTTTATGATTTAGAAAATTGAAATAAATAGATGAAACTATTTTAAAAAATATTTTATGTAACTCTCCTCGCAATTAAATACTGCCAATTACGAATAACCGCAGGGAATACTAAAAGCATACATAAAATATAAAATAAACTTTTAGAATAGAATATTGTTTTCATACTCTTGAATTTTATTTATTTATTTATAACGTTGCCTGAGAAATATTTTATATCATAGCAAGTACGATTATTGTAATAACTCGTTGTAAAAAATATGTAGTGTGCATTAAAATAAATAGAAATATTTGATATGTAAAATAAGATCGTATATTTTCGTAATGTATATGAATGTTGATAAACTTATATTTTGCCACCATCCTATCATAATTAAATATAGTGTGTCGATTAAGAAAGTTTAATTTGTGAGTAAGAAATTTTATTACAGGCGACACTTCGTGTATTAGTTTTTGAACTTTGGTACTAAGTAACTTATTTATTACTAAATTTATAAATGTGATTTTTTTTAAAGTTATTATTATTAAAAGTTTTTTTTATATAATTAAATAATATGAGGTTGAGACTCTTCTATTAACTTGAATTTTATATTTATCATTATCATTAAATACATAATTTCATCCTATAGGTTTCTCACACACGTAGAGTATTAATCTAAGTTTATAGTTATACAATCAAAACATGTATAAAAGCACATTATTTTAAAGAAAACAACATTGTTAAAACTCATTAAATTGTTATTTGATTGAATTTGTCACTTGCTTAAGATAAAACACGCATGCACACATGCCTCAAAATTCACATCAACATCGTTTCAATATGTATGTTCCAAAATTAAAAAATGATACAAGTGTTATTTAAGTAATCAATTAGATGATTAATACAATTCACATATGTTACTTAAGTATCTCATAAGTGACATCACATAGCTTAAATGATATTTAGCCTAAACACAATTTGAATAGTCAAAATATAAAAATTTTCTAATAAGTCTTAACTTCTTCACCTATATGACCATTCACATGTTAATTAACAATAACATACATTGAAATAATTACTGCTTAAATGTAACACTAATTCATTTTATTTAAATAATTATTTTATTTAAAAATCCTTTAAGAATTTATTTGAATTATATGGTGTAAATACTTATAGTTCCTTTTTTTTTTCAAGTACATGGTAACATCCATGTCCATCTCCTTGTAGGCATTGGGCTTGGACTATCCTCTTCGATTTCAGTATGGAAACCAAAAATTATTTCATTTTCCTTTCTCCATTGCATGTTATGGAAGTATAAAAAGAAAAACATGAGGTGTACAAAGAAAGAGCCTCACTTTTTTAACAAAAATTACTAAATGTACTCTATATATGTTGAAAAAACCCCATCTGAAATTAATGGTGGTTGACAAAAAAAAACCTTAGGTGCAAAAAGTCGAAACCTTTATTTAATTGTTTGGTTGGTGTCCTAATGACACATCAACGAATTGATTGAAAGGGTGGAAAAGAGAAGGAAAAAACACAACAATTTCGAAAATTTTGAGTGATTGGTAGAATGAAAATAAAAAAATTAAAAGTAAACAAATAAAAAGTGAAAATCTCACATTTTTCTTCTTCAAAAGTTATGAAAAGATAAACAATCAACCAAAAGTGGTAAGATAAATTGATTATGCATTTAATAATTAATTACATTTTACTTTTTAAAAAATCATCCTTAAAAATTACTTGAGAAATTAATTATTTATATAGATAATTGTGTGTGACGGTATAGGGCAATCAATCCTTGCTCACTGATTCATGTTTGTCATTTTTCTCTTAGTGAATAGGCAAATTAAGTCTAAATCATTAGTTAATACAATTAATTTTAATATTGATTAATTTGAAAAATATAATTATTCATAATTAGATCATAATTAAATTATTATTAATAAAAAAAATTATTCTAAAATTTATAAACTTGAATTTCAAAACTGTAAGGCCTCAGGAAATTAAAAGAGCCATTGGGTCCTAGTAGGAGGCAGCAGGCCCATTAGAGTTGGAGTACTTGGTCTTTGGAGGGGTTCCTTTCCCATTTCAGATTTCATTTTCAGCATTTCCTCTCTCTCACTAGAATTCCTTGCCCTAAAAACATTCTCTGCCTTCTCTCTAACTCTACTCCACCTTCTCTTCACATTTTCAGAAGTTTGAACCGTCCAAAATTTTATTTGGTGCCTTCAAATTGTTCCTGGCATCGAGGGCTTCCGTTTGAACCCACCATCTCACTGTTTCATCGAGTAAGTAATTTTCCCCCTTTCTTATCACTGTTTTTGACCTAAGTCGCACCATTTTCTGATTCCATGAGCTCTATGTGATCTTGTCTTCCATTCTTCGTTATTTCAACTTAAAAAGCTAAAGTCTACCACTTAATTGGTGATTTGTAGGTCTCTCGGTGCCCTAATTGCTAGGAGCACTTTAGAAGCGTTGAGTGAGCTTGTTGTTGCTTGTTTCCAAGTAAAGGGAGCTTAGGTTTTTCATTTCTTTCTGATTTTGGGAATTTGGGGTTGCAAGAATTTGGGGATTTTGCTTGGGATCTATGTGTGTATGAAGCTATTTTAGTGCAATTATGAATATGTGAACTATGAACTGAAAATTATGCATGTTGAGTTAAGTATGTTTTTGTATGTCAGCTGTGAATTGATGTAATTTGAACTGTTGAAATTGTGAATCTGTGAAACTGTGTTGGGATGCCATGGACTGAATGCAGATGTGTTTAATTGCTTTGATTGGACATGTTGGAAGTGGTTGAGGTGGAAAAATTCTATTGTATTGTTAATCTGATAGAAAGCCAAGTGTTTAGGTAAGGTTCTAGGTCATGTGAGAGGAAATGGGGTAGTGAATTTGAGAAATTGGGGTCAAGGGCTCTTGTATTCATTTGGGACAATCTAAGCATGTTATTTGTGACTTGTTAGAGTCATCAAACTAGTCAAAAGCAGGTGCAAAGTGGTAGATTTGATTTTGGGTTTCTAAGTTGAGGAGTTTGGTGTTTTGGAGTTAAATTTAAGTCTTAATCACTTTAGATTTGTAGTATGGAGGGTTAGGATCATTTAGACATATTTTATTAGGCATGAAACAAGAATTAGAAGTGTCAGAAATTCAATAAAAAGTCTAAAACGAAATTGTCCAAGTTGAGATTTTAGAGGTTAGTTTCTGCTCTGCACAATTTCACGACCCATGGAAAAATCCACAATCTGCTTGTGGACTTCTCTGTTTTCAAATCCACTGTTCCAGAAGTAAATCCACAGGTTGTGGAAATGTTCACCACTATGTTGTGGACCTCTCTGGTTTCAAGGTTTAGATCGCCCTAGTTACTTTCATTGCTTAGGTTTTAATTGAATGGTGATGTATTGTTGGATTGTTTATTGTACTCTGATGTATGATTCATGTATGGTTTTGTATGAATTATGAAGTGTTCTTTACTGCTTGTATTTTGGTAATATGGTATGAAGCTATAATGTGTATGGTGGTGGAAAATGCACGAGTTCAAAGTGCCAAGTTGTGATCCAAGTTAGGTAACCCGTGCCCATATGTTCAAGATCTCTTGGTGAGATCTCTAGTGTTTTAAAATGAAAGTAGGGGCTCAGCCTTGGGACATTCTGACGCTTCAATGGTCAATCATGCTCACTTAGAGAGGTTGAACCATGTGGTGAGAAGTAGCAGGAGGTCCTTAGTCTTGGGAGCTCCCAGTATGCCTCAAGGCCCGGAACGGACTAACCTCGTAGTGTGGCAGGGTGGGGAACCCAAGTTTCATAAGTCACCACGGGTGCAAGACTAGCCATAGCCCGACTATCATTTTAAAGTCCGGACGAGTCAAGTCTAGAAATTAACATGCGTAGGTTGTGTTTCTTAAACTGTTTGATGTGAAGTTGTCTCTTGTATGTTACACGCTTAAATTGAGTTGTATGATGTTATATAATTAGCTCACCCTTGCATTGCTTGTGTCTGTGTATGTTGTATGTGTTCCTGTTGCGATGATCATCCATTTTTGGATGTGAGCAGAGGAGAATGAGGTCTTTGTGGAGAACGCTCAGGAGGAGAATGAAGATGCAGCTGCTTAGTTCCCCTAGGAATTCCATAGCTCCTAATGTTATTCAGATATTTTTTTTTTAGCTCCTGTATTTTGAGAAACTTTAGTATTTCCACGTTTTTAATTTTTCCGCATGTGGATGACTGTAATCCTAAACTAAACTTCTTAATTATTCTTGACTGTTTTCCATTATCATATTTGATGACGTCTTTAATTTATATGCATGACGCAAATATTATTGGGATGTCACAAAAACAACTTTTATTAATAAACAAAACTTTAATTTCCAAACAATTTTTAAACTCTAGACGATCTCCTTATTATCGGTCCACCTTACATTCCGAAAAACATACCAACCAGTTTAGTTTCGAAATAACCTACATACTTGATGTGTCAGTAAAATGATAATACTGGCAAAAAAATTCGCACGAATCTGTCAAGCCCAACTGGAGGTGGAGTTATTGTAAGAAACATTCAGAAGTCGATTTTATAAGAAGTTAATGATATTTAGACAATATTTTTTTTTATAACATTTGAACATCATCTAGGTGTATGTGATTGGTCTAAAATTACTTCACAATTAATAATAATAATCATAAATACCACCATGGACCAATCACAAAATAACACGTAAATAATGTTCAAATGTTGTCAAAAAAATGTTGTCTAAATATTATTATTCTTTATAAAATTAAAATATAATTAAGAAAAACATTTATATAAAAGGAGTATAACAATCTTTGCCAAAAGCAACCTTACCCAAAACACGATTCAAATCAAAACCAAATTGGCAAAGTATATAGAGCAAATCAGACATGGAATGCTAAAAATCATGAGTAAACAACATCTTTTCCTCTAAGAATTAATGTATTGAGATTATTCCTGCATGATTCATTCTTTGTTGACAATCATTGTAAACTTCAACTAATTATCCTCACATGGTATCAAAGGAATTTTTAATCATTTCCAACATATATTTTTCTTCTAGTTAGTTGCCAAAAGTTTGCTTTTACCAACAACTTTCGTTGATTTCGATCAATATTAGTTTGTTTGATGTGTGTTACAGCAATTTGGACCACTCCATTACCCTGTAAAGGATCATTGCTCTCAACTTTCTCATGTTTATCTTTATTGCAGAGAGACAAAGACAACCCTAGCTTGCACTGTTGGTTGTTGGGTGTAGGGTAACTGCTAAAGATTTCAGTAACTTGTCAATATTTCGATTTCTGCAATGAAAACAAAAAAGCTTAACTGTTTGCAGGTCCAAAATGTAGCTGAAATTGGGTGTCAAATATTCATTGAGTGAACAGTCTCGTGAATGTTATAACTGCATATTAATTGAACTCATTCATTTCTTATCATCTTCTTCCAGTATCTAGAAACTCTTGTTTTTCCTACTTTATACAGGCCCTAGCCGGCATACTCATCTTACATGTTTTTTTTTTTTCATGGATATGCTGCTAATACTTTAAGGTTTCACTTCTATGTAATCACTTGTTAATATGTTTATTAGTGCATGATTTGCATTCTCCAACTCTGAATGAGTCCATTTTTGTTTCTTGTGTTTTCATATATTTGTTTTCTTTTTTGTTTGCTACATAATAAATGTGAATGTGTATGGTTCTGTCATTTATTATTATTGTAATGCAGAGATTTGGATACAGCTTGACATTGTTAAGAAAAAGTTAGATTTTCTAACAAGTTGGTGTGTGATTGTCAGAAACATTTAAAATTGTAACTTTAAAACATACCACAGAAGCTAGATCCAGTAAATTACTTTCTAATTATAAGAACTACGTAGTTTTAATGTATATTAAAGATAGGATAATGATACTTAGACAATATTTTTTTGACAACATTTAAATATTATTTACTTAATATTCTGTTATTGATCCATGATGGTATTTATGATTATTATTATTAATTGTGAAGTAATTTTAGACCAATCATATAATGACACGTAAATAGTGTTCAAATATTGTAAAAAAAAATGTCTAAGTATCATTTACCATAAAGATATTCACCATTTACTAATTTACTTTTGAATCTTATTAAATAGTTTTGATCAATCAACCCTTCATTGATTAACTTTAAAAATTAACAGAAAGGTTATACTTATAAAAATCGTAGTAATAATAATTTATAATTAAATAATATACACTAATATTTATACTATTAGTGTATGCTAAAAAACAGATTTTTAATACATACCTATTAAATTGGGGTTATCAAAAGAGATTATTATATCGGTATAAACCTTTGTCGAATATTATAATATAAAAAGTTAATACCGTTGATTCAGTTGTTGGACTATAATTCCATACTAAGTATCCGTGTCAAAGATTATTAAACAAAAATATTAAAGTGGACAGATAATTTAATACATTTTTTTTTAAATGTGCAATGTGTCAACTTTGATTTATATTATAAACTTTTTTTAGAATAACATAAAATTTATGAAAAATAAACTTTTCAATTTAATAATAATTTTAAAAGAAATATGTTTTATGTTCAATAACATTTAATGAAAGCTATGTTGATGGGATCTGATCTTTCTCCCACACATATAGACATATATTATGTGTGTGTAAAAAGTTACCTTCTTTTACTATGTGACTTGATAATATATATATTATACGATTATTTTCTTTTAATTACCCAGATTTACCACTTGTTAAATTAAATAATTTTCTATTTGATAAAATACATTACGGTACAAACTTTTATCGAAAGTAATTAAATAACGTGTCGACTTTTATTATTATAATTTTTTAGAATTTTCTAAATCATATTACTTTAATATGTTAAAAATAAGATTAATTTTAAAATATAACGGGAAAGAATAAATCTAACATAACTTTTATTGAAATTAAGTTTGACTTAAATTTTGTATTTTACTGTTTTAACATGGTATTAAAACTTAATATGGTATGCAAGTCATTTATAATTTTATTTTTTATTAAGATATTTAAATTTATTTTGACTTTTGTTATTATATTGTTCTTGATTTTCATTTTTAGGAGGGAGTTGATGAAAATATTATGTTAATTAGAAATAAAATAAATTTATAATATATAAACTAGTTTTAAACTTGTGTTTACTCATGAATTGGTGTTGGTTTATATATTTATTAAGAGATAATTAGAAATTATGCAAATAATAATAAATATTTTTAAGTTTATAATTAAGTTTTGAATAAAATTATCTTTTAAAAATAACTTATAGATTTAAAAGTTAATATGTTTATAAAAATATAGACACTAGACTTCGTAAAAATATAAAAAATTAAATATTGCAAAAATATAATTGATTTCTTAAAAGTAGAAATGATACGTTGAAATTTGTAAATTTGACTCGTTAAAAATATAAATTTGTATATGAATAGATAAATATAATACAAATTGTTAGACTCGTCTAATTAATGAGAGATTTGTTCAATATGTGTTGTTAAACTTGTTTAATGAATATATGGCTATATTTATCTAATGTGTATGGTTAGATTCATCTAATTAGTATATAGGTTAATTTACATGATGTATATTGCAAGACTCTTCTTATCATATAATGGATAGAGTCAATTGATGTGTAATAATAAATTAATCTAATGTATGTATGAATAAACTCATCTAACTTATTGTTGGACCATGTAATTAGTGTATGGAAAAACTCGTCTAATAGGTATTACAAAACTCATTTTACAAACATATTCATCTAATGTGTATTCTTAAACACATTTAATCAATGTACCAAATGACCTATCTAAAATGTTTTTACACTCATGTAATCAATATATCTATAGATTCCACTGATATATATCATTAGACTTGTGTAATTTTTTGTTTTATTCATTTAATTAATGTGTGAACAAAATGGGATGTATATTGCAAGATTCATCTAAACAGTAAATGAAAAGATTTGCCAAATATTTATTAATATACTTGTTTAATTTGTGTATGAAAAGACTTGTTTATAATAAATAGATTAATTACTCGTTTAATGTGTATTGTTAAACTTATTTATTCAATATATGGTCAATCTCGTCTAATATAAATACATTGGTGATATATTTTAAAACAAATAATTTATTAATTTTTACTTTTTCTTTCAATCTTACTACAGTCTCAATTAAACTTTACATTTTGAAGTTAAAAATAGTAGAAAGTGAATTTAAAGAATATAAAACAAAATTTATAATATCAAAAAGTATGATTTTGTTATTACAAATATCTAATTTAAACATTTGAAATGAACTATTAAGTACAATATTTTAATTTATTCAATTAAAAATATAATTATTTAAAACTTTGTGTCAATTTCTATGTAATACTAAAAATATGAAAAGTACTCAATAATAAGATTATTTGTTACAAATTAAAATAAAAAATAAAAATAAATTGTTTAAGACAAAAGCATTATATTGAAATTTATTTTATATTACAGTGTAAACTATTTTGAATTATCAGTAAAAATATATCAGAAATAAAAGTAAAATATATTTTTATAAATATTAAAGCAGTATAGGAAAAAGTTTAATACTTTGAATATAAGTTAATTTTATGTAGTGTTTTTTATATGCGTATAGTATTCGTGTAATTAATATATATATATATATATATATATATATATATATATATATATATATTTTTTTTTTTTAAACTCATCTAATCATAATATAAATATATTAATAGTATATTTATATACAAAATTTTAATTAAAATGATTATATCTATTATTTTTAAAATTAAAAAATTAAAATATATCAAAATTTCATGAACTAAATCCAATTTTACATTTAACTATATAAATTAAAATCATACTTAACTCTTATTTAAAATATTTTACAAAATTATATACAGATACATGGTTCATGCTAATTTTTATTTAAATAATATTAGTTTAATTTTTATATAATAAAAATACGAAGAATATTTAACAATAAAAAATGTTTACGTAATAATAATGATAAGTATAATTTTTTTTATTAACAATTTGTTTATAAGATAAAACTATTGTAAGACAATTTTTTTATATGACAATGTAAATACTTTACACTATTAATAAATCTATATTATATTTATAAATAATATTATTTTAAGATATTTAATTAAAATTTATTTTTTTAAACTTAATTTTATTATATGACAAAGTAATAAAAAAATCATAAAAAAATAAAATTAAAAATTAAAAAATAGTATTGAAAATGAATATATTAAATATAAGTTAATCATTGATAAATCATTAAATGACTAAACAATTAGAAATTACTAAGTTAAAATTAAGAATAAAAGAAACATGATAAAAAAAATAATTAATGCTTTAAATATAAGTTATTCTTCAATAAGAAATATATTAAAAAACATTACATAATTTTTTTTAATTATGATTAAGGTATATCTAAGGATATAAGTTAAAAAAGTATTTATTTATTTATTTTAAAAATTGACTAATTTTTAAAATAACTTTCAGAAATGCCTATGATTATTTAAGTTCATTAAGAAAAAAATTATATCAGAAAGAGTTTTTTATTTGACACTATAAACTATTTGTATTGTTAGTAAATATATATTATATTTTAAATAATATTATTTAAAAAATATATATTTTTATAAACTTAATTTTATTAAATGACCAACTAATTAGAAATAATAGAGTGATAAAATTAAAAATGAAACAAATAGTATATAAAATAATTAATACTTTGATATCAATTATTCTTTAATAATTTATTAAATGTTCAATTAATTAAAAATTAAGAATGAAAAAAATTGTATAAAACAAAGGAGTTAATATTTTAAATAAAAATGATTCGTTAATAATAAATGTACTGAAAATACATTAGATTATTTTTAATGATGATTAAAATGTGTCTAAGAATACAAATAAAAAAATAACTATTTATTAATTTTAAAAATCAACAAAAATTTAAATTAATCAAACTTAAAAAAAGAATTCCAAAGCTTTTATCCATAAAATCAACACAACTACTTTTTCAAAATGAATACACAACTACTATTAAAAATAATTTCAATTTTTTAAACAAAATTTGCAACATTTTCGTGGATTGTGAACAGTATATACAAATTGTGGGATTCATATATTTTAAATAAGGCTTCAGATTTAAGGAATAAGGAGAAAAAATTATATATGGAACAAAAAAACCTCACCAAAAATAATATTGGTTTATCGTAAATGTGAAATTTACCTCTTTCTATAAAGTGTTATTTTGTGCATGAGTAACAAATTCAATGTTTAAATAACTCAAATTATTTAAAAATACCTATACAAGTCTGACCATCTGACAGATACGAAAATATTTTTCTTTCCTATGAAATATTTGACACATTATAAAAATAAAATAATAATAATAAATAAAGTTTTATAATTTTATTTAGAAAAATAATTTCAATTAAAGTAAAATATTTATGTGTTAAAGTATACATTTGTTTTACTTATAATTTATACTAAATGCATAACCATAAATCAGTTAAATATTAAATAGAAAGTAAAGTATAACTGAAAACAAATAATCAATATTATATTGAATTTTAAAAATAACTAACAAATAAAAAACATTTATTCTAAACAAAACCAAAAATTGAGAAGTAACTGTGGAGTACAGTATCAATAGCTTGTCCACAAAACATACCCCAGAAGCATTTACATGTATGGAACACTTATTCCATAAACATTGAATTCATTTGTAAAGTTCTGAAAGCTCCAAACATCACAATGTACAAACAGTACTTATAAATAACAAGTCTCAAGAAGAAAAAAGAATTGTAGAGTTGATAGATATGATTCCAAACATAACTCTGATGACAGAGTAAAACATTTCATATCTGAGATAAAAAAAGAAAAGAAGCTCTCAAGCAGCAACTTTTTGGCTGATTATAAGATTACTTTTAGATTTTGTTTTTTTTAATATCAAACTTTAAACTTCAACAGAGTTTACAATTTTATTTCTAGTTATGTATATGTTGTCAAATATGAATAATTAAAAAAATGAGATAATCATATAAAAGAATCCCTTGTAGCTTTTTACAGATTGTATAAGATTCTTTGATTTTTTAGCACCTTTCTTGCTTACTGAGATTATTGGGGCATTAAAAAAGACAGAGATTTGGTGTCCAGCAACTAAATAAAACTGTTTCCAATGAACTGTCTCTACTCTACTTTTATCCTCAAATCAGTGTTTTTCAGCAAGTGAAATAACTGATTTTAATTTTCTATTTTGTATGATAATTTTCAGCCAAAGTTTATTGCTTTGAAATATACAAGTTGACGGTTTGAATAACTTTATTAAATCAAATATAAGATTGGACCCACAGAGGTCTGTGCTGGAAAGTGGAAAGGGAGGTGTGAGAGAAAGAGAAAGCACGAATTTTTGGGTGGCCTCTTCCCGCCGGAGACAGACAGGGACAAAATTTGCACAAAGACTGTGGGTCCCACTTTGCCTTGTTCAAATTGCCTATTCATTGTTTCCACATTTTATATTCTCATTCGGCACACAAATTTAAATAAATATTCTTCAAAACATAAAACTAAAATATGCAATGTATAGCTTCACAGGGTAAACAAAAGGTTATTTTTCAGAACATTGATTATTAGCTTGACCAATTTAATGGAAGTTATTGTGTGTTAGCATTAACAACTGCAATGAATATTGAAATTATTACATCTCTGCAATTATATGGCAGGGGAGTTTTTTTGTTTTTATTCTGTCCATGTGTTTTTGCAATGACATACTTTTTCAAAGGAAATATTTTATAGCTGGGAAAATTTTATAATGAATTTCATTTAAATAATCATTTGGCATTTGTTTATGGGAACAGAAGAGTTATGGTAAATGTTAAATGATACGAATGTGGCCATGTGGGTTGTGTGTATCTCTCATTCTTGTTTGTCGTCTAATCCTTTGTGTTTTGTTTATGGGAAGGTTGTTTTATGAGTGAAGAAGAAGAAAGTAGAAAGATGTTAGAGTTCCCAAAAAGCCTTGGTCTTTAATAATGCTCTCGTGACTTTCTCTCACTTCCATTTGTCCATTGGTACAAGCTTCCCTCTCGAATCAAGAACACCCCTTTCTCTCATTTGTAACCAGAATCCACTCTCATTGACTTCACCCCAGATCTCTGTGTTTCTCTCTCTCTTACCCAACACATCTCATTTAGTTTCATTGCTGCTGCAAAGGTTAGATTTTGCTGTGTCTTTTGTTTTCAATTCTTGTTCCTTTATTATTTGAGTTGGTGAATGTATAAAGTGAGGTACTTGGAAGTGCGCAAGCTTCTGACTTTTTCCCATCTTGTACCTGCTGGTTCAATCTTGAAGCATTTCGCTTTCTGGGTTTGACATGTTTTTGCTGTTTGTTATTTGCTCTCCGTTTTTGAAAAAAATTCATGACTGTTCTTTGGTTTTGATGGTTTGGTCCGTTTGTGTTTGCTGATTAGTGTGGTTTTAAGCTGCAATTCAAAGGCTTTTCATTGTTGGTTGTGTTGCTATTCCGTGGGAGGTTTTTGGCTCCTTAGTTGTCACACATTAACATCTTTTATCTGATTTCATTTCAGTATAAATAAAGCTCAAGTGGTGTATCGGTGTATGTGGTGTAATTTCTACTTATGCTTCAGTTTTTATCGCGCAGCAGAGGACATAAAGGGGAACATACTTTGTTGTTTTGACTAGTTTAGCTTTGCTTGTCGGCAAGCAAAATGACCATTGACGTGCCACCATCCAGTGCCCATAGTGTTAGAACAAACAGATTTTCCTTTGGTTCTAGCAATGGCAGTGAGGCGACTCCATTACACAACTATGCATCTGTTAGCAATGGTGATGGCTATGATAGTGATGGCTCAAATTTCGCACCACCGTGAGTATCGTCTTTTCTTTTGGGTATATATTGGAGATTGCACAAATAAGTAACAGGTATTTTATTTGCATGTTGCAGTACACCAACAACCCTATCAACTGCTATTCCAGCAGAACTTGCTGGAGCTGTACCCTTGATTGATAAATTCCAGGTTGGACTATAGATAGGTTTCTTGAATAATTTTGCTGCTCTAGTAATTTGTGTTTCAACGAGTTTCGTCTAAGTTCCTGCATTAAGGATAGTTTTTACTTTATTGATTCAATTGACTGCATGGTCTTGTCATCACCAAGTTTCCATAATGTTGTTTGTTATAGGTGGAAGGATTCTTAAAACTGATGCATAAACAAATTCAGTCTGCTGGAAAACGTGGATTTTTTTCAAAAAGATCCGTAGGCCCCCAAGTTCGAGAGAAGTTTACATTTGAGGACATGCTTTGTTTCCAAAAGGTAATCAAATACCAGCATTTCTATAGTGTATGGGTAATTTTAGTTTTTGGTACGTGAGAAGATAACTTGCTAATTTCTGCAGGATCCAATACCTACATCCTTGCTTAAGCTGAACAGTGACTTGGCAAGCCGAGCAACAAAGTTATTTTTAATAATTTTGAAATATATGGGAGTTGATTCATCTGATCGTGTAACTCCATTAAACTTAGATGAACGAGTCGAGCTTGTTGGTAAATTATACAAGCAATGTTTGAAGCGTTCAGAACTCCGAGACGAACTTTTTCTCCAGATATCAAAACAAACGAGAAACAACCCTGAGAGGTATGTAAATTTCATTTGTATTGTGTGTTGTGCTTCATGTGTTATGCTAGTAACTAATACCCTTTTGGTCTGAATAAACAGGGAATGCTTGATTAAAGCATGGGAGCTAATGTATTTATGTGCTTTGTCCATGCCTCCTAGTAAAGACATTGGAGCATATCTGTCAGAGTATGTTCATAATGTGGCACATGGTGTGCTTGCTGATCCTGAGATTCGAGCCCTTGCTTTAAATACGTTAAATGCTTTGAAGCACTCTGTCAAGGCTGGTCCTAGACATATAATACCTGGACCTATCGAGATTGAAGCCATGTTGACTGGGAAAAAGCTTACAACTATAGTGTTCTTCCTGGATGAAACATTTGAAGAAATTACATATGACTTGTCAACAACGGTTGCTGATGCTGTTGAGGTTCTTTGAAACCTTTGAATGCTTATGTGATAAATCTACTGTAGGATTTAGGCATGCGGCATACATTTCTAACTGATGCAAATGAACATAACATATATGGAAGAATGAGGAAATTGAAATAGGACTGTAAAGTTCTCAGAAGAATTTTTTTTACGCAGTACGAATTTAACTATGATCATGACTTTAACAACCTACTGCTTTGCTGTCTTAGACATAGCTCTAGTTTGGATAAACTTCTCCATAAACATTTATAGGATTTATGGGGAAGAAATAGAGAGTTGAATGAATCAAACTTCTCCCAAGTTAAGTCCAACTTATATACTTCAGTTTTGGAGAAGTTAAATGAGAGAGTTCTTAAAAAAGGTAAAGTGTTTAAGTTTCTTTTAAACCTATGACTAAAATTTTTTCACCACCTTATTTTCTTCGTCCGCAATGTTTGTTAAGAAGTTTATCCAAACTTAGTAATAGTCTCTTTCTGCCTGAATTGGTTCTCGATTGCTTCATCTGTTTACTCTATCAAGTTTAATATCCTTGTATCCATTAACTTACATTTGTTTCAGGAACTTGCTGGGATCATTAAATTGTCAACATACTCGAGCTTTAGCTTGTTTGAATGTCGTAAAGTTGTTACCGGTTCCAAGTCGCCTGATTCTGGGAATGGCATGTTTTCTTACACTACGTGCTTGTTAATATCATTATTCTTACCGAGATCAGTAGTCTAACAGCTCTTTTGTTGTTACTCAGAGGAGTACATTGGATTAGACGATAATAAATATATCGGGGATCTGCTGGCCGAATTTAAGGCAGTTAAAGAACGAAGTAAAGGAGAAATTCTGCACTGTAAGCTAATATTCAAGAAAAAGTTATTTCGTGACTCAGATGAAGCTGTCACAGATCCAATGTTTTTGCAGTTGTCCTATGTACAAGTATGGCTTTTTTGTCTCAGTTGTATGAATGAATTAGATTATATCTAGTTATTATTGAATACATTACCTTAAAGATATTGATTGTTCTGCATGGATGTTTTGTTACAGTTGCAGCATGATTATATTTTAGGTAATTATCCTATTGGAAAGGATGACGCTTCCCAGCTTTCTGCACTGCAAATCTTGGCTGAGATAGGATTTGTTAGAAGACCAGAATCATGCACGTTAGTGATTTTCAATGATCAGGGAGCACTTTTTTTTCTCTCATGATTTTATCAAATGTCTGAGATTTTTGTATTGATCAGTGACTGGAATTCATTCCTGGAGCGATTTCTTCCTAGACAAATTGCAATGACTCGAGCAAGACGGGAATGGGAGTTGGACATTCTTTCTTGCTATCATTCACTGGTATGGCTGTTTATTTTTCTTTAACCTTTGGTCAGTGTTGAGTATGATCAATTTATTGCTTTTGTAGCTTATGTTATTCATTTTATTTCAAAACCATTCTCTGAGCATCTAACAAAGTCATTTTCCACTTATCATGGAAATCCATATTTGCTTGAACGAAAACTATTACATTTGATGAAATAGTATGGATTTCTTTTTGGTCTGATTTAAGATATTGCTCCCTTTACAGGCGCATGTAACTAAAGATGATGCAAGACAACAATTTCTCCATATATTGAGAACAATTCCTTATGGGTTTTCTGTTTTCTTCAATGTTCGCAAAATTGATGATCCTATTGGACTCTTGCCTGGAAGAATTATTTTGGGAATCAACAAAAGAGGGGTATGACAAACAAATGATTAAATTATAATCTTTATAAGGCTTAAAACTTCATGTTAAAACAAGTTTTAGTTTAATTGAATATTTTTTTATATGAACTATTATCAGGTCCATTTTTTCCGTCCTGTTCCGAAGGAGTATATGCACTCTGCTGAGTTGAGAGACATAATGCAATTTGGAAGCAGCAATACTGCAGTATTTTTTAAAATGCGAGTTGCAGGTGTTCTTCACATATTTCAGTTTGAGACAAAGCAGGTATTGGCATGTTCTTAGTTGTGGTGGACTTGGTTCATTCTTTTCCTCACTAAATCAATGTCATTATATCATTCTTTTGAAGGGAGAAGAAATTTGTGTAGCCCTTCAGACACACATAAATGATGTTATGCTGCGCCGCTATTCCAAAGCTCGATCTACCGTGGGTGGTTCTTTGAACGAGGACACTTCTACTAATTTTAAGCCTTCTAATATGGAGTTATATGAAAAACGTGTTCAAGATTTATCAAAACTTGTTGAAGAGTCTCAAACAAATGCTGATCAAGTAAGTCTAAGCTTCTAATACATGTTATTGGCTCAATTCAAATAGTCTTTTCTATTAGTTCTTAGAGAAGAATAATGAAATAAAATGAATTGAACTTCTCCTATTAGTTAAAATCAAGTTATGCACTTCAACATTTTGATAAGTTAAATGTGGCTTCCGAAAAAAGGTGAGATACAAGTTGGTTCTAACTTTGAGAGAAAAATTGATTTATTTGTTTATTTTCTTGTTAGTAGTTGTTGATAACTTTATCCAAACTAGCTCATAGTATGTTACGTAGGACATAAAGTAGACTCCAAACCGAGCCATTAAAACTAAAGGTCATTTCTTTTGAGTTATTTCATAGTAAAAGAAAATCCATATGGTTTATTTTCTTCTATTTGAAGAGTAAAGAATATCTCTTATCCCAATTTGGCTTTAGACTTTAGAGTTATGGCTTGTTTGGACGAGCTTCTCAATGGCTTTTTTGAGTTATTTCATAGTAAAAGAAAATCCACAGGGTTTATTTTCTTCTATTTGAAGAGAAAAGAATATCTCTCATCCTAATTTGGCTTTAGACTTTAGAGTTATGGCTTGTTTGGACGAGCTTCTCAATGACTCTCTAGGAGAGAAAAATAAGAACACAAAATGATATTAATTTTCCAATAAGCTTTGCTTATGCAAAAATTAAGAATAAAAATTTAGAGGAGTTTTAGCTTACGGAGAAGCTAATTTTTCTGTTTTTCCTCTTATTTTTTTATCCTAGAAGGACTTTATGAAAAATTCGTCCAAATAGGTCCGTAGTACAAGGCTCAAATTGAGTTTTACTTTTTGTACATAAAGAGAGAGACCAGTTTCTTGCATGAAATTATGTATATACATGATATATTGGAAGCACCAATCTTTTGATTTGGGGTAACAGTGTTTGTTTCTGCTTAAACTTTGGGAAATCATAGTCTGTTTTACCCTAAAAGGGCTATCGGAAAGTTGTCAAGCAAAGTGAATGTTTCTTCAAAATAAGCTGAATCAAACAAACATTCATTGAGCCACCCTTTTACTGTTGAGCTGTAAAATGCATGTCACAACTATTTATTGTAATATTTTAAAATCCTGTTGAATAGTTGCTAGAAAAGTTGCATCAGAAGCAAAAGCAGGAAGAGGAAATGCTAGAAGAATTAGATGGCTTAAAAAAGTCTTTAAAAGCTGATAAGCAGAAACTTGCAGAAGTTACTGATGACCGTGACAAACTTAGGTCTTTATGCCATGAAAAAGATAAGGAACTTCAGGTAAAGGTCTTAAATTTTCACGGAAGTGGTTTTATTTTAGTCTATTCATTACTAACCTGTCTTACTGATTATGCAATCTACTAGGCTAAAATTCTAGAGAAAAGAAACATGGAAGCACAGATGGCCAAGCTGAGTAATCTGGTTACTGAAAATGCCACCAAAAAGGACCCCCTTCAAGCAAATAACCAAGTAAGATGCTTCGTGAAACTGGCTGGTTATTCATTTGTTCTTTCCTTCCCGGACAGTACAGACATTGTCACTTCAATCTATAATTTTTGGACTTTGGTTGGTACCTAAGGTGTTGCAAAAACTAGAAGACGACCTAAAACAATGTAAAGGCGAGCTGCTTGAAGCTGAAGAGACTATCAAAAGCTTGAGAAGTGAAAAGTTGATTCTGGAACAGAAGCTATCTGAGTTTGAGAAGAACAGTGAAGAAGAGGTAACATAGAATATTGGAACTCTCTATTTTTCTAATTAAAATCCTTGTTTTTTAATCTAAGATGATGTTCATCAATGCCTTGGTGGTGTCCGTAATGCAGATTAGTTCTCTACAATGTAAACTTGAGAAAGAACGCAAGAATTTGAACTCTCAGGTGTATGACCTTGAACGAAAACTGGAGATGTTTAGACAAGAATTGACTGTGGCCAAGTCTACACTTTCGGTCAAGGACTCTGAATTGGCTGCTTTGAAGAACAATTTAGATGAACTAGAAGAATTGAGAGAAATGAAAGAGGTTTTGGTGCTCTTATTTTATTTTCATTTTTGTTAGAATACTATTGGCATTCACTTTAGGTGTATAAATTTAATTTTTTAATTTATAAATTGCTTTTTGCTACATTTAGGACATTGATAGAAAGAATGAACAGACAGCTGCCATTCTAAAGATGCAAGCGGTTCAACTAGCTGAAATGGAATTGCTTTATAAGGAAGAGCAAGTTCTAAGAAAGAGATATTTTAATACCATAGAAGGTGGTGTACAGAAAGTATCTATTCAGCAATTATTATGCCTATGTGAATGTTTTTTAGATTTACATATGTAACTGACATAATAACTACATTTGAATTTGATCCTTTATTTCAGATATGAAAGGGAAAATAAGAGTTTATTGTCGGTTAAGACCTCTTAGTGAAAAAGAGATTGCAAATAAAGAAAGAGATTCTCTTAATACTGTTGATGAGTTTACAGTTGAGCACCCATGGAAAGATGACAAGTCGAAACAGCACATATACGACCGTGTATTTGATGGTTATGCCACTCAAGAAGATGTATTTGAGGATACTAGGGCAAGTATTAGTATAACAAATTAAAGACCATAGTTGCTCTTTGATTTAGATAATAGATACATTGAAATAGATTTAACAATTTGATAACTCCTTACTTATGTTTTACTTTGGACATTTTCAATGCAGTACCTAGTACAATCTGCTGTAGATGGTTATAATGTTTGCATATTTGCTTATGGTCAAACTGGCTCTGGAAAGACCTTTACCATCTATGGAACTGAAAACAATCCTGGACTCACCCCTCGTGCCACTGCAGAACTTTTTAGAATTTTAAGGAGAGATAGTAACAAGTATTCTTTTTCCTTGAAGGTAACAATGGTGAAATGTCAACTACTGAATATTTCTGTGTTTTGTAAATGTGGTGTCACTAAATCCACTGAATGTGAATATATTTTTTCCCTTTGTCTTTCAATGTGTTTAATGTTGAGCAACTTAACCACAACACAACAGATCACGAGTTTTGCAAAAGTCTGTTTGTTGTCTGATATTGACATGGTTTGTATCTTTGATGCAGGCATACATGTTGGAGTTATATCAAGATACACTTGTAGATCTCCTGTTACCCAAGAATTCAAAGCGTTTAAAATTGGATATTAAGAAGGATTCAAAGGTGATTTTTCCTATGTTGTGAATGCAAATTTCAATTTCTAGATATTTTGCTCTTCAATGCAAATAATTCAGATTTGATCTTTTAAGGGCTTCGGGAGGTGTAGGATTACACAGTTTATAATATTCATGGATTTCATTCCCTAATTGTAATTGTTTTATTTTACTCTGATCTTAGGGAATGGTAGCAGTTGAAAACGTAACAATTGTGTCCATTTCTACTGTGGAGGAATTAAACAGCATAATACAGAGGGGATCTGAGCAGCGACATACATCAGGAACACGAATGAATGACGAAAGTTCAAGATCTCATCTCATACTATCAATTGTCATTGAAAGTACCAACCTTCAAAGCCAATCAACCGCAAGGGGAAAGGTATCATTATTCATTACCTTGAATAAAAGTATAAATACATCAATTATGGAACAGTTTGAAACATTAGTATTTGATGAACTTGAGTCATTATAGATGTTAATTTTGTTATTTGGATTTATCATACAGTTAAGTTTTGTGGATCTTGCTGGCTCAGAAAGAGTAAAAAAGTCAGGCTCAGCAGGTAATCAACTTAAAGAAGCTCAAAGTATCAACAAATCATTATCAGCACTAGGAGATGTTATCAGTGCTTTGTCTTCTGGTGGTCAACACATACCTTACAGAAATCACAAGTTAACGATGTTGATGAGTGACTCACTTGGGGGTAATGCTAAAACTCTCATGTTTGTGAATGTATCTCCGACAGAATCAAGCTTGGATGAGACACATAACTCTCTCATGTATGTATAATCTTTTTAATCTGTTTTCTTTAGTTAAACTTCAAAAGAAAAAAGGTTTCCATTGAAAAACTTCAGTAGTTTTAGGCCAATAATATGCAGAAGATAAAAAAAAGAACATGATTAAGCCAAGTTTTACATGGCTAATATTTTCTTTTCTTGTGTTTATATTGTATATGCTATTTTAGGTATGCATCACGAGTGAGATCAATTGTGAATGATCCAAGCAAAAACATTTCTTCAAAAGAAATAGCTCGACTGAAGAAACTGGTTGCATATTGGAAGGAGCAAGCAGGTAGGAGAGGAGAGGATGAAGAGTTGGAAGAAATTCAAGAAGAAAGACCAACTAAAGAGAAGAGTGATGGGAGGCATTCTATGTAGTAATTCTAGGCAAATAGGAACTCACAAATAGCTTCTAGACAGGGTTGGCCATTTTCTGCAATTCAGATTTCAGACAACATTGCACAGGCTTCATAGGTTGTAATTTATCTCAGATGCAACGTGTATAGTTGAATCATGTATATATATACACATATATTTAATATTTTAACTTGTTCTCATATAAATATATACATTCTGCAACAGGTTAAATTAAATCTTCTCAAGAACATCCAGTTTTCAATGTCTGTAGTCAAATTTAGTAGCAAAGGAGGATGTCAGTATTGAGGTTGAATGGTTTATGATTGAATTCTCCGATGGGATTAAATATTCCAAAACTATAGATCCTTAGCTGATGAAAAGAAAAAGTTTACTGTTTGGTAATTTTTCAAGCTTAGCATGGGAGTTTATTTGAAAACGGAAGTTTTAGTAAAGTTATGCCAACTATTTATATGATTATCTATAATTATGTAATTATTTTATTAATATTAATTATAATTATTATCTGTTCCTTTGTTTTATTTGTACATTCGATATAGTTATATTTATTTAATTAAGCTAATTAAATTATTTATTTTGTATTTATGTAAATATGAAATTAATTAATTGGTTATCTCTTATTAATCCATATCTATCATTACTAGTTGTGTTTGGGTAGTATGAACGATTTTTTTATTTTAAATTTATATTTATGATTATGTATTTATTCATGATTATATTTTTGTTAATTTATGTATTTATGTTTTGTTATTTATTTATTATGTATTTAATCACATAAGTAAACTATTTTGTATTTTTGTTTTATGTTGCTATAGTCGAACATTTTTATTTAAAAATGTATATAATAGCAAGTGGAACTTATTGGTTAAATTATCGGTTTGACTTCTTAGTCCGCACCGAAAATGGTGCCCTTTTTAATTTCCAAATGGCACATTGTATTTAATTACATAAATAGCATGGTTTTTAAAATAAGTAGAATTCGGTTTTCGAACTTTTTTAAATTAAAAAATAAAGAAAAGTAAGTTAAAATAGAAATATTTATCATAGTAATATCTTTTTGTAGTGTTATAGTTTTTAAAAAATAAATTTAAAATGCATCTTTATTTACATAAAATATATTACTTAATAAAATTTTGGTGCAAAAAGTATAAAAAAGAAAAAAGAAAACAATAACATGATTATAGTTAAAATTTGCTGAATTTATTTTTGAAGTTGTGACTGATTAAATTAAAGTTAATTATTAGGAAAAAAAAGTTACTATAATTTAAGTTTATTTTATGATAGTTGTTTAATGAAAATGTGAGCAGAACACGAGAGAATAAATAATACAAAAAGTAGGAATAATAAATTTAGTAAAGTTACTTGAAGTTTAAAAAGTACAGCAATTAGAAAAAAAAGTAATTCTCCTTGCATCTCCATGAGTTATGCATTTCCAAATTTCTCATAATACCCTCTGAAGCTCAATGAATTTTGTGCACATGATGCACCCCATCACGCCCTCCCTCATTCATTATGCTTCTTCTTTTTCTTCTCGTGTTGGTTTGTTGTTTGAAGAGTTGTGGTCCCTTTTTGGTTTTTCATAGTAACATTCAAGTGCATTTGAGGTTAGAACAGTAGAATACCCTTAATCAACGTTTGAACTTTAGTTAAGGGGTAGTTGGAGTTCCAACGTCGATTAAGGGTCATCGTATTTCGAAGTATGACTGAACAGTAATTGATGTTCAAACACTGACGACCTTTAACTGTAGTTCGAATGTTGGTTAAGCGTCCACTACATTTCGAACACCAGTTATAGTTGTGCCGTAATTTGAAATGCGATTGTCTCTGCTCGCAAGACCCTGAAGAAAACAACACACTAAGACACAGGGTGGATGAGTTGTAAAGAGAAAGGGAAATGTTGGGATAAACTTAAATTTTAAGGTTTTATTAATAATTTTGTTAGAATTTTATTTTATTAATTTTGGGTCTAGTAATATTTAGTTTGATTTGATAGAGATAAAATATGGACAGGTAGTTATATTTTCTGTTTATCTAGGTAGAATATTAATTTACGATAGATTAATAGATTTTATTTTTAAGACAACTGATATTATTTTTAGATTTTATTTTTATTTTCGTAATATTGTAAGTATCACGACTATTTAAAGTCCTTTAATTATCAATAAATAGTAGACTCAATTTTATAAAAATATGAGTGTGTATAGTGAGATTTTCTTATCAGTGGTATCATAGCTTTATGCTCTAAATACTGAGAGAGAGAAAAAGAGAGAGTAGAGAGTCAAACACCGTGAGAGAAAAAGTGAGTGCTTGGTTTTTTTTTGTGAGAGATGACAAAGGTATTCAATGGTATGAGTGTTCCAAATTGTCGGAAAATATCAATTACGATAATGGGTCTTTGCAGATGAAAGTACTTCTTGGATCCCAAGATGTATGAGACATAATGGAGGACGAATACAATGAACCTGCAGATGATGAGCATCAGACAGTGAACTAGATTGCTGCATTGAAAAAGACACGAGTGAAAGACAAATCGACTTTGTACTTTCTGTATAATGCAATGGATGAATCTGGATTTGAGAAAATAACTAATGCAAAGTCAACAAAAGAAGCATGCGAAATTCTGAAGGTGGCATACAAAGGAGATACCCGTGTGAAGCAGGTCCGAGTACAAGCTCTGAGAAGAGAGTTTGAACATATGGAGATGGATGAAAATGAGGGAGTTGCCGAGTTTATAACTCGAGTGCAGAAGATGGCCAACCAACTCGGAATGAACGCAGAAAAGGTTCCTCCTAACCGGGTTGCAGAAAAGATCTTGAGAAATTTGACAGATGATTTTGAAAGTATGTGGTCATTATTGAAGAGGCAAAGGATTTTTCAACTCTCACTGCGGAGGAGTTAGCTTGGTCATTAAAATCCCACGAATTGAGGAAGAAAAAGAAAAAGAGGAAACCCGACGATCAATCACTACAGGTACAGTTTGACTCGAATTAGTCTCGGATTACTTAGAGCCGAGGTCTTGGCGGAAGAGGGCGAGGAGGCCGAGGAGGCCGAGGACAAGGTGGACGTGACCGAGGTAATTTTGAGAATGATAATGAGGAGTAAACTGGTCAGAAAAATTGACGTGACCGAGGACAAGGAAAAGGTCGAGGAGACCAATCAAGAGTTGAGTGTTTTAAGTGTGGCAAGTATACCCAATATGCAAACGATTGTAGATCAACAAAGTGCTACAAATGTGGTAAGGCGGACAATATTGCAAGGCTGAAACAAATGGGGAGACTAATCTCCTTACTGAATATGCAGAAAAACTGTTGCTGACAAAGAGCTCGGATGTAGTGGACATGGAAAATTTGGTCTCAATAATGGATGAAGTGATGCTGGTAAAAGGTGCGACAAACATGGAAAAAGAACTCAAACAAAAAGATGAAGAGATTCATCGATAGGGATGCTTCTGGATGAAGCTAATGAGATTATGAATAAACAGATGGTTGGGCTTGAGGAGCTGAAGAAGGCAGATGTTGGACCATGTTTGAAATCAAAGACTGATGAGATTTCTACCAACTCGGTATGGTATCTAGATACTGGAGTAAGCAATTATATGTGTGGGAACAAGAACTTTTTTTATGAACTCACCAAGATGGAGGCCAAATTGTGTCTTTCGAAGATGACTCCAAGGTGGTCGTGAAAAGGTGTGGAACAATTCAACATATTCAGAAGAATGGACAAGTTGGAGAGATTATTTATTATGTTCTCGAGCTAAAGAACAATATTTTAAGCATGAGTCAGATAATTGAAAAAAGGTAATTCAATTTTTATGAAGAACCAGGTACTGTATTTAAAGAATAAGCATGGTCGTCTAACAACCCGAGCAAAAGCGAAGAAGAACCAGTTGTATTATATAGAGCTAAAAATCTTGGAGAGAAAGTGCTTGAAGTAAGGTATGACTAGCAAGAGCTTGGATAGCTCCAACTCAAATCTGATTGAAAGAAGCAAATCTAGTGTGGGATGACGCACATGGAAAGCCAAATGAAGGAAGGAAGAATTTAAGTTTATGGGAGAGTTTGTTGGAATAAAATTAAATTTTAGGGTTTTATTAATAATTTTGTTAAAATCTTATATCATTAGTTTTGGGTCTAGTAATATTTAGTTTAGCTTAATAGAGATAAAATAGGGATAAATAGTTATAATTTCTTGTTTATTTAGATAAAATATTATTTTATGATAACATACTCAACTTTAGAAAAATAATCGTTAGATTTTTCTATGAGAAAGGAGAAATACAAATAAAGACAATGAAATGGGGACTTAAAGGGGGAGACAAGATGGAGAAAGAGTTTTTTTTTTTTTTTGAAGGAGGGACAGAGAGTGTGGATTTTGGGGTGTAGGATTTGCTTTTATTTTTTGAAAAAGAATGTCAACAGTCAATGGGTGTTATTCCCTCCACCTCCCCACTTCCAACCTCTACCTCCACAATTTTTTTTTGATTTTTTTTAAAAATACGAAAATAACCTTTCTTTATTTATCCTTTCTATTTTTATTCATTTATTTTTTCTAGGCACCTACACCCCCACCCATCTCTTACGGATTCCATTTCTTCTTTTATTTCCGTTTCAGTTCTTGTTCTCTCCTATTTTCAATTCATGTCTTCTCATTTTTTTGTCTTTTTTTTTCTTTAATTATATTATACCTAATTATTTTTTTTCCTTTTTTCCCAAGAAAATCCCAAACAACAAAAAGGAAACAAAAAGTTTAATCATCCGGTACCAAAAAAAAAACAAAAAGCCATCATTTTCTTAAATAGAAAATGAAAAGTACGAATTTTAAAACTGGAACAGCTGCTTCTTCCCTGCATTGGAAAGTTGGAAAACAAAGAGCCATCATCTTTCTTCCTCACACAAACACCTTCAACCTTGCAAAAGGGTATTTATACATTATAGGCAGAGGAAACACACCTCACATCAAGATATTTTTCAAACAAAAAAAATTCATGTGTAGAAAAGTTGAATCATCCTGTACCACGTAAGTTTTCTAACGCAGTATATGCTCAAGTTTAAGAAGTCCATGAGGCTTTGGAATGCAAGGACAACGTTTTGGGTGCCGTGACGGAAGAGTTCAAAAGAAATGAGATGAGGGAGGAGAGAAGGACTGACGAGGAAGAGTTGGGCCATGAGAACGCTGTGAAAAAATATCGGTTCGTACAACGAATGTTGAGATCCGTTTCGTTTCTCTAAGAAGGTTGACATCCGTTTATTGAAGGGTAAAAATGAGATGAGGAGGTGCAGGGAGTACTCTGTGGGGGTGCAGGGAGTAACTCCCACAGTCAATTCATTTGTTTTTTTTATATTGCATGCATACAAACAGTCATAAGGACAATCTGAAGTTAAAGATACACGATGAATACCTAAAGATGCAAGAAGAACTTCTCTTACAAAAAGCACAACCAGCCTTCCGGTAGATCCTAATAACACATTCATTTCACAGTGTGTCATGTCATTAATATGTGATGTTAAGTCATTAATTTATAAAATGATACAATATGATTAGTTAAATAAAATCATTATTGGAACCACAACTGTCATTTGAGTATTAAAGTTAATAACTTTGTCATAGCATTATTATTTTTCTTTTATAATAGATATGCTTCCATTACAATTTACAAAATAAATTTTTCCATAAACTAATTTATCATATATTTTATAGATTTTTATTTCCAATTTTATAAAAAAAAAATTGTTTAATTTTTTTTCTCTCTTAAAGACTTACAAGATAAAACTCAAAAAACATTCAAGTCCGTATTCAACCGTAGGAATGAAAGTATAAATATATAAGTGAAAAAATTTTCAACATAAATTGCTGAACATATAAAAAAAATATGTTTTTACAACCAACAAATTTTCATATCCATCAGATATTATCCTTTATTAACCTTTGTTTTTACAAATACAAAAGTTGAATTTTTTATAATTATTTTATCCCTTATATTAAGTAAAAAGGAAAAGAGAACCCACCCTTTACCTTCATAGAGAGCAAACAATAACATGCAGATATGGCCCCTACCACGAAAAATATGAAATATAAGAAAAAAAACTAATATAAAAAAAATTAACTAAAAATATCTATATAAAGAAAGTGAGAATATAGGTGTGTAAGTGTGCAAGTGTAGTCCCTACCTATGGCGGAGAATTTCCCAGTAGTGATTGATATGGAGAAAATTTGTGAGGAAGAAGAGTTAAAGAAACTAAGAGAAGCATGTGAAAGATTGGGTTCTTTCAGGATCATCAACCACTCTATTCCTCCAACCTTAGTGGCTGACATGGAGAAGGTGGTTGAAGCTCTGCATGATCTTCCTTTGGAGGTCAAGAAACGCCACACAGAAGCCATTTCTGGTGGTGGTTACGTCGGACCAACTCTATTCATCCCTTATTACGAGGCTACAGGAATCTATGACATTTCTTCATCACAATCTATGAACAATTTCTGTTCTCAGCTTCATGTCTCTCCTCAACAAAGGTTTGCTTTCTTTCGTCATTTCTCTCTTTCTTGGAACCAATTTCTGTAATCCTTTTCTTTTTTGGAAAATCTCGGCACTTTCAAAGTAGAGGTTAATGATGGTTTTACATTTAATTGAGAGTCTTGTAAAGTGTGAAGTGTTGCTGATAATATCTTGCTCCTCCTAGGCAAACAATGGAGGCATATGGAGAAGCTGTTCATGGTTTGGCAGTAAAAATAGCACAAAAGATGGCTGAATCTCTTGGTGTAGTCGAAGGTGCTGATTTCGAGGACTGGC